>NC_083095.1:60903348-61169455 GCF_949774975.1 Lagenorhynchus albirostris | reverse complement strand
GAATCCTGAAAAATCATCTATAACAGGTTTTTAAAATACTCCAATATTAAATGTTAAGTTAAATTTAAGTAGATGTATGTTTAGTGTTATATTTGAACTATTCTAGATATATAAGAATAATATTTTAAAAGATCACTTTTAGTTAACACTATCAAAAAATTGTAAGTAACTGACCCACACTTTTCATGCTATATTCTGATCCCATTTCCTCCAACTTTACTTTTAGTAAAAATTGTAGCACCTTACTGCGTTCTTTTAAGGCTTAAAGTCATGGTTCCCCTGTGTTTAGTAATCACAATGCCATTCAGTATGAATCCCCAAAAGAAGTTCATTCTCATGTTTATTTTCTGTTAGGCAAAAAGATTTTTTTAAGGGATTTATGTGTTATTCATAATTTTATGAATAAAATTATATGTGAAGAATTTTAGAAATTTCAGAATTGCTCCAGTATCTCTGGTAGATTATAGAAGTTCCATATGACTTATTTGGAATGTCTTTGAAAAGCCTAAAGCTGAGAGTGGACATAAAGACATAAACATAATCCAGTAGTTATGAAACTACTATATTGAGTCATTTCTGTTAGCACTGTGCAAGCCAAGCATCCTTGGCTTACAGCTTCTGTTATTCAGGCAAAGTGTTAAAAATACTGATTTCTTTCCAATTCTAAATTTTTTTTTCAAGTAGGTCTCACTTTCTTTTTCCAAGAGAGTCAATAAATGTTCTATTTGATGATGATAATTCTTGGCAATTTGTTCCTAAGTACCAAATAAGAAGTTAATTTAAGTACTGAATATTTAATTCTCTGGCATCCATCTCTTGAGGATTACCTTGCTAAACATAGCTTAACCTTTTCAAAAATATATCTGTCTGCTGAGCCTACAAGTTCAGAGAAATGTATAATTTTTTCTGCACTAATAAGTTGTCTCAAGAAAGGTAACTGTGAATAAAAAATGAATACCCTTTCACTTGGTGGCTTTTTGGTTTTTCTGTGCAATGAACAGTTCCACAAAGCATAATACTTGTGGTTATATAGTTTTAATGCTTTCCTAATTTTGCACATAGAAACTGTTATTTGTGGGAAACACCAAGGATATTTTAATGGGATAGTGTGGGTACATAAGTTTATTTAAAATAGCAATGTACTGTTCAAATATGTTTATTTTGCTAAATAGCAGTTTTGATTAGAACTATAAAATATTCCATATTGATCATATTTTTGCTTTTAAAGTTTCTGCATTGTAAAGAGCAGTTTATAGACATCTAAGAATTAGAACTCTTACCATGGAATTTTAGATTTTGGGTTTTAAAATAAGGGAAATTATTAAAAGTGTTTAAACACTTAGATTAGTGTTAACAGTTTGGTGAGTAGCCTTCTGAACATCTCTGTGTAAACATGTGTTTAAACCATAGATGGCATTCTATAGACTTATATTTTCCACTCAAGGTTATGTGTGAACATTTAAATTACTTCATAATATTTGCTAACTTAACCATGCTGCAGTGTAAGAAAATTCCTAGGTGTGGAATTATTTATTAAAATTTTTGGTTTAAAAATTTTGATGCACATTGCTGAACTTCTCTCCAGAAAAATCACACCAGTTTATATGCTTACCAACAATTTATGATATTGTTCATTTCCTTTCAACCTGGCCAAACCACTAACTGTCAATCTTCTGGATCTTTTCCTAATCTGATGAAGAAAAATTTCTCTTTATTTATTGTTTTATTCATTTCTAATAAGATTGAGCATATTTTTGGATGTCTCTTGGTTATTTGTTTTTCTCCTTTTGAGAATTACCAATTCATATTCTGTTATCATTCATCTTTTTCTTATTGATTTATAAGTGATCTTTTTATATTAAAGATTTTTATCATATATAATGTAGACTTTAAAAAATTGTTTTGCTTGCTTTTCAGTTTTGTTATGTTGTTTTATGCTATCCGGAAGTTGTATGCTAATACAGAAGTAGTGAAAACTGGCAATAGTTTCCTTTATGTGTTCTAGTCTTGGTGTCATTCTTGGTGTCTCTAGTCTTCTAGTCATTCTTAGAAAGGGCTTTTCTACACTGCAATTTAAATATATTCTGTTGGGGCTTCCCTGGTGGCACAGTGGTTAAGAATCTGCCTGCCAATGTGAGGTACACGGGTTTGATACCTGGTCCGGGAAGATCCCACATGCTGCGGAGCAACTAAGCCCGCAAGCCACAACTACTGAGCCCACGTGACACAACTACTAAAGCCTGTGCGCCTAGAGTCCGTGCTTCGCAACAAGAGAAGCCACGACAATGAGAAGCCTGCGCACTGTAATGAAGAGTAGCCCCTGCTCACCGCAACTAGAGAAAGCCAGCACACAGCAACGAAGACCCAACACAGCCAAAAATAAAAACAAATAAATTTAAATAAATATATTCTGTCATATTTTCTTCTAGTAATTTTATGGCTTTCTTTTAAAAAATTAAATCTTTGATTCATCTTTAATTAGTTTGATAAGAAGAATAAGCATTAATGTTTCTTTCCCAAATGACTAGCCAATTGCACAATATCGTTTATTCAATAAACCCTCTTTTTCTCACTAATTTGAAATGCCAACTTTTCATACCTTAACTTTGAATGTGTTATCAAGACTATTTATGGACTTACGTTCTATTTCACTGATTTTTCTATGTAAAATGGCTTGTGTATTTTGTTGATCCACCATCAAGAAAGAGAGAGCTGGTGGCAAAAATGCTGTCTTGGCAAAAATGGCTGACCTTCTCAAGCCAGGTACCCTTATAGCCAGCTTCTGGTGGTAAGCAGTGCTTAGACCATAGATCCCAGATTTAGCCCTCAACTCAACTTCAAATTACAAGGGAAATTCTAGTCACATTTTAGAAAAACATGTACAGACTGTTAGTTTTATACATTAAAACAGCAGTGACTACAACAACAAAAATTAGAAAAGCAAAAGTTAAATGTCAGAATTCAAAGCTTAATTTCATTTATTATTTTGCTACAAAATAATAATAGAAATACAAATATGCAAGAAAATACAAAAAAGGAAAACAGTTACTCAAAATCCTGCCATCCAGAGATAATACTATTCTTAAGTATATGATTCCAGACTTATCTGTATGCAAATAAATCATATGGAACAAAACTTGGATAATGCTATGTAAAAAATGTTTTGTAACCTGATTTTTAAAACTTATTATGTTGTAATTATCTTTCTATGTCACGAAGTACAGATCTGAATAATCATTTAAATTGATCAGTAAATATTTTTTGTGTACCTACTGTGTGGCAGGCATTGAGTTAGGCACTAGGTAAGCATCTGCAAACAAGAGAAACATAATCCCTGCCCTCAGGGAATTTGGAGGTTAGCAGAGAAGAAAGGTGGTGAATTAATTATTGTGAATGTGACAATTAATATGCAGATGTGCAGTGTATGGAAGCATGTAAGAAGAGTTCCCAATTATCTGGGGGAGATTGAGGAAATGATACTTAAATTGAAATCTGAGGAATAAATAGAAGATAGCTAGGAAGAGGGGAAAGAAGTTTTTTAGTTTCTTGCTACTCAAAAGTATAGTTCACAGACCAGCAGCATCACCATCACCTGGAAGCTTGTTAAAAATACAGGTGATTCGTATGCACATTGAAGTTTGAGAGTCCGTGCTGTGGACAGTTGGAACCCATTTGAGAATTGGAAAGATGTCAAGCAGTAGTGAATAGGAAGAGCAGTGATGCAGTTGATGCTGGAGAGGTCACAAGAGTCAGATTATGTAGGATTTATAGATGCTCTCTTTGTGTATGTGAGAGCATGTCTGTGAGGACTTGGGGGAGAGATTTTATTCACAGTATATGGAGATACCACTGATAGGATTTTTTGAGGAAGAATGACATGATCAAATTTGCTTTAAGATATCACAGTCCTCATTGTGACTTCTCAGTAACACTTAACACAGTTAATCACTTGCTTTTCCATACAACGCCTTTATCCCTTGGCCTCAGGACTGCATTCTCTCTTGGTTCTATTCCTGCCTCCTTTGCTATGTCTTCTCAGTCTCTCTTGCTGGTATCTCCTCATCTCTTGACTTCAAAATATTGGAGTGCCCAAAGCTTATCCTTGGACCTCGGATTTTCTCCTCTAACTATACTCTCAAGGTGATCTTATCCAGGACCATGGCTTTAAATATGATCTATATGCTGATAACTATTATTAACTAAGATAAATGATTAAGGACTGTAATTGTCCTTATAATAACTAAAAACTGAAAACAACTTAAGTGTCCATCAATGGAAGACATTTTATAGTGCATCCAATGATGGGATGTATTGGAATTGCAGTAAAGAATAAGGTAGAGTGTGCTGAAACGAGTTAGAACTAAGTATATAAACAGATATGTGATTATGTACAACAAATTTTTTACATGGAAGAAAATTCAGGAAACTGTTAACTGTGATCCTTCTGTTTTCCTTGTAGATTGTACACCAAATGGATGAAAAGTGAAACTGAACTTATTTTTTTGCTTTATTTATATGGTATATGTTTGCCCTTTCTTTTACTTTTAATTTTTCTTAGTTGTGTCTCTTGTAGATTGCATAGTATTGAACATTTTTTTAAGCCAATCAGAAATGAATTCTCTTATAGTAGGTTGGATCACCCCATATTCATTTATTGTCATATCAGCTGCATTTGGTATTATTCTTGTCATCTTATTTTGTAGTCTCTCTCTTTCGCTTCTTTGCTCTTTCCTATAATCTGACGTTATTTGTCAACATTTGTCTATGTGTTTTTTGTTTGTATCATTGTCTTATATCTAATGTTGTGAGACAGAAATCTGAAATTTAAATCTTAGCTTAATCTTAGCATGTAATTTATTTCTTCTCCACTCCTAGATGCTTATAGGGTTTAAATTTTGCTTTAAATTAAATAATTTCACTAGCATATGTTTGGGAGTGGATTGTTTTCTAATTACTTTTTCCTGGTACATGGAAAGCCCTTTTGATATGCAAATACAGCTCTTCAGTTTAGGGCATTTTCCTGTTTTATTTCAAGTAGTGTTTTCATTCTGTTTATTTGGTACATTTCTTCAGGAATATCAATTAGCTATATGTTACATCTTCACTACCTGTCACCTACATTTATCATCTCCTTGCCTACATTCATCTCTCAAACCTATGTTCTATATCAATGGTTTCATTTTCTGAGATGTAAATTTTAAAAATTTCTTCTAATTACCACTTTTTATCACTATAGCATTTTTCTTATTTGTTCTTAATTCTATCAGACTCTTAAGAAAAATCCAAGTCTTTTGTTTATCTGAACTTTTACCTGTTTCATGAAAGCATTAAAAAAATTTATTTTCACAGCACAGAGCAGACCCTTTCAAAATATTTTTTGATTTGTATAATAAAACTCTTCTAAAAGAATGTTCTTCATATAACTTTTTGAATACTATATTTCTTTCCTATGCTTTGCAGACTCTCTTCATAGAACTGATATTGGATTTTCCAGTGTACTCATCTTTGAATGAAGATAGGCCATTTCTGGCTGCCCAAAGTTAATATCAGATAGCTTTACCTGGCAATTCTTTTCTTTTTAAATTAATTATTTTTTGACATCTGTATTGGAGTATAGTTGCTTTACAGTTGTGTGTTAGTTTCTGCTGTGTAACAAAGTGAATCAGCTATACATATACATATATCCCCATATCTCCTCCCTCTTGCGTCTCCCTCCCACCCTCCCTATCCCACCCATCTAGGTGGACACAAAGCACCGAGCTGATCTCCCTGTGCTATGCGGCTGCTTCCCACTAGCTATCTATTTTACATTTGGTAGTGTATATATGTCCATGCCAATCTCTCACTTCGTCCCAGCTTCCCCTTCCCGCTCCCTATGTCCTCAAGTCCATTCTCTATATCTGCGTCTTTATTCCTGTCCTGCCCCTAGGTTCTTCATGACCTTTTTTTTTTTTTTTAGATTCCATATATATGCGTTAGCGTACGTCATTTATTTTTCTCTTTCTGACTTACTTCACTCTGTATGACAGACTCTAGGTCCATCCACCTCACTACAAATAACTCAATTTCGTTTCTTTATATGGCTGAGTAATATTTATGTGCCACATCTTCTTTATCCATTCATCTGTTGATGGACACTTAGGTTGCTTCCATGTCCTGGCTATTGTAAATAGTACTGCGGTGAACATTGTGGTACATGTCTCTTTTTGAATTATGGTTTTCTCAGGGTATATGCCCAATAGTGGGATTGCTGGGTCATATGGTAGTTCTATTTTTAGTTTTTTAAGGAACCTCTATACTGTTCTCCATAGTAGCTGTATCAGTTTACATTCCCACCAACAGATCAGGAGGGTTCCCTTTTCTCCACACCCTCTCCAGCATTTATTGTTCGTAGATTTTTTGATGATGTCCATTCTGACCAGTGTGAGGTGATACCTCATTGTAGCTTTGATTTGCATTTCTCTAATGTTGAGCATCCTTTCATGTGTTTGTTGGCAATCTGTATATCTTCTTTGGAGAAATGTCTATTTAGGTCTTCTGCCCATTTTTGGGTTGGATTGGCTTGTTTGTTTTTTTGATATTGAGCTGCATGAGCTGCTTGTATATTTTGGAGATTAATCCTTTGTCAGTTGCTTCATTTGCAAATATTTTCTCCCATTCTGAGGATTGTCTTTTCATCTTGTTTAGGTTTTCCTTTGCTGTGCAAATGCTTTTAAGTTTCATTAGGTCTCATTTGTTTATTTTTGTTTTTATTTCCGTTTCTCTAGGAGGTCGATCAAAAAGGATCTTGCTGTGATTTATGTCACAGAGTGTTTTTCCTATGTTTTCCTCTAAGAGTTTTATAGTGTCTGGACTTACTTTTAGGTCTTTCATCCGTTTTGAGTTTATTTCTGTATATGGTGTTAGGGAGTGTTCTAATTTCATTCTTTTACATGTAGCTGTTTTCTCAGCACTGCTTATTGAAGAGGCTGTCTTTTCTCCATTGTATATTCTTGCCTCCTTTATAAAAAATAAGGTGACCATATGTGTGTGGGTTTATCTCTGGGCTTTCTATCCTGTTCCATTGGTGTGTATTTCTGTTTTTGTGCCAGTAACATACTGTGTTGATTACTGTAGCTTTGTAGTGTAGTCTGAAGTCTGGGAGCCTGATTCCTCCAGCTCCGTTTTTCTTTCTCAAGTTTGCTTTGGCTATGTGGGGTCTTTTGTGTTTCCATAGAAATTGTGAAATTTTTTGTTCTAGTTCTGTGAAAAATGCGACTGGTAGTTTGATAGGGATTGTATTGAATCTGTAGATTACTTTGGGTGGTATAGCCATTTTTCACAATATTGACTCTTCCAATCCAAGAACCTGGTATATCTCTCCATCTGTTTTTATCATCTTTAATTTCTTTCATCATTGTCTTATAGTTTTCTGCATACAGGTCTTTTGTCTCCTTAGGTAGGTTTATTCCCAGGTACTTTGTTCTTTTGTTGCAATCGTATATGGGAGTGTTTCCTCAATTTCTCTTTCATATTTTTCATCACTAGTGTATAGGAATGCAAGAGTTCTGTGCATTAATTTTGAATCCTGCAACTTTACCATATTCATTGATTAGCTCTAGTCATTTTCTGGTAGCATCTTTAAGATTCTCTATGTATAGTATCATGTCATCTGCAAACAGTGACAGTTTTACTGCTTCTTTTCCGATTTGGATTCATTTTATTCCTTTTTCTTCTTTGATTGCTGTGGCTAAAACTTCCAAAACTATGTTGAATACTAGTGGTGAGAGTGGGCAACCTTGTCTTGTTCCTGATCCTTAGTGGAAATGGTTTCAGTTTTCACCATTGAGAACGATGTTGGCTGTGACTTTGTCATATATGGCCTTTATTTTGTTGAGGTTAAGTTCCCTCTATGCCTACTTTCTGGAGAGCTTTTATCATAAATGGATGTTGAATTTTGTTGAAAGCTTTTTCTGCATCTATTGAGACGATCATATGGTTTTTCTCCTTCAATTTGTTAATATGGTTTATCACATTGATTGATTTGCATATACTGAAGAATCCTTGCATTCCTGGGATAAATCCCACTTGATCATGGTGTATGATCCTTTTAATGTGCTGTTGGATTCTGTTTGCTAGTGTTTTGTTGAGGATTTTTGCATCTGTGATATTGGCCTGTAGTTATCTTTCTTTGTGACATGTTTGTCTGGTTTTGGTATCAGGGTGATGGTGGCCTCGTAGAATGAGTTTGGGATTGTTCCTCCCTCTGCTATGTTTTGGAAGAGTTTAGAGGGATAGGTGTTAGCTCTTGTCTAAATGTTTCATAGAATTCGCCTGTGAAGCCATCAGGTCCTGGGCTTTTGTTTGCTGGAGGAGTTTTAATCACGGTTTCAATTTCAGTGCTTGTGATTGGTCTGTTTATATTTTCTATTTCTTCCTGGTTTAGTCTCAGGATGTTGTGCTTTTCTAAGAATTTGTCTATTTCTTCCAGGTTGTCCATTTTATTGGCGTATAGTTGCCTGTAGTAATCTCTCATGATCCTTTGTATTTCTGCATTGTCAGTTGTTCTTTTTCATTTCTAATTCTATTGATTTGAGTCTTCTCACTTCTTTTCGTGATGAGTCTGGATAATGGTTTATCAATTCTCAAAGAACCAGCTTTTAGTTGTATTGATCTTTGCTGTCGTTTCCTTCATTTCTTTTTCATTTATTTCTGATCTGATCTTCATGATTCCTTTCCTTTTGCTAACTTTGGGATTTTTTGCTCTTCTTTCTCTTATTGCTTTAGGTGTAAGCTTATGTTGTTTATTTGAGATTTTTATGGTTTCTTAAGGTAAGATTGTATTGCTGTAAACTTCCCTCTTGGAACTGCTTTTGCTGCATCCCATAGGTTTTGGGTCGTTGTGTTTACATTGTCATTTTTTTCTAGGTATTTTTTGACCTCCTCTTTGATTTCTTCAGTGATCTTCTGGTTGTTTAGTAGTGTATTGTTTAGCCTCTATGTGTTTGTATTTTTTACAGGTTTTTTCCTGTAATTGATATCTAGTCTCATAGCATTGTGGTCAGAAAAGATACTTGATAACGATTTCAATTTTCTTAAATTTACCAAGGCTTGATTTGTGACCCAAGATATGATTTACCCTGGAGAATGTTCCATGAGCACTTGAGAAGAAAGTGTATTCTGTTGTGTTTGGATGGAAAGTTCTGTAAATATCAATTAAGTCCATCTTGTTTAATGTATCATTTAAAGCTTGTGTTTCCTTATTTATTTTCATTTTGGATGATCTGTCCATTGGTGAAAGTGAGGTGTTAAAGTCCCCTACTATGATTGTGTTACTGTCAATTTACCCTTTTATGGCTGTTAGCATTTACCTTATGTATTGAGGTGCTGTTATGTTGGGTGCATAAATATTTACAATCATTATATCTTCTTCTTGGATTGATCCCTTGATCATTATGTAGTGTCCTTCTTTGTCTGTTGTAATAGTCTGTTTTTCAAAGTCTATTTCATCTGATATGAGAATTGCTACTCCAGCTTTCTTTTGATTTCCATTTACATGGAATATCTTTTTCCATCCCCTCACTTTCAGTCTGTATGTGTCCCTAGATCTGAAATGGGTCTCTTGTAGACAGCATATATACAGGTCTTGTTTTTGTATCCATTCAGCCAGTCTGTGTCTTTTGGTTGGAGGATTTAATCCATTTACATTTAAGGTAGTTATTGATACGTATGTTCTTATTACCATTTTCTTAATTGTTTTGGGTTTGTTTTTTTAGGTCTTATCCTTCTCTTGGCTTTCCTGCCTAGAGAAGTTCCTTTAGAATTTGTTGTAAAGCTGGTTTGGTGGTGCTGAATTCTCTTAGCTTTTGCTTGTCTGTGAAGATTTTAATTTCTCTGTCGAATCTAAATCAGATCCTTGCTGGGTAGAGTAATCTTGGTAGTAGGTTTTTCCCCTTCATCACTTTAAATATGTCCTGCCACTCCCTTCTTGCAGAGTTTCTGCTGAAAGATCAGCTGTTAACCCAATGTGGCTTCTCTTGTATGTTATTTGTTCCTTTTCCCTTGCTGCTTTTAATATTTTTGCTTTGTATTTAGTTTTTGATAGTTTGATTAATCTGTGTCTTGGTGTGTTTCTCCTTGGATTTATCCTGTATGGGACTGTCTGTGCTTCCTGGACTTGATTGACTGTTTCCTTCCCCATATTAGGGAAGTTTTCAACTATAATCTTTTCAAATATTTTCTCAGTCCCTTTCTTTTTCTCTTCTTCTTCTGAGACTCCTATAATTCACGTGTTGGTGCATTTAATGTTGTCCCAGAGGTCTCTGAGACTGTCCTCAATTCTTTTCATTCTTTTTTCTTTATTCTGCTCTGTGGTAGTTATTTACACTATTTTGTCTTCCAGGTCACTTATCTGTTCTTCTGCCTCAGTTATTCTGCTATTGATTCCTTCTAGAGAATTTTAAATTTCATTTATTGTGTTGTTCATCATTGTTTGTTGGCTCTTTAGTTCTTCTAGGTCCTTGTTAAATGTTTCTTGTATTTTCTCTATTCTATTTCCAAGATTTTGGATCATCTTTACTATCATTACTCTGAATACTTTTTCAGGTAGACTGCCTATTTCCTCTTCATTTATTTGGTCTGGTGCGTTTTTACCTTGCTCCTTCATCTGCTGTGTATTTCTCTGTCTTCTTATTTTGCTTAACTTACTGTGTTTGGGGTCTCCTTTTCGCAGGCTTCAGGTTTGTAATTCCCGTTGTTTTTGGTGTCTGCCCCCAGTTGGCAAGGTTAGTTCAGTAGGCCTCCTGGTGGAGGGGCCTGGTGCCTATGTTCTGGTGGATGAGGCTGGATCTAGTCTTTCTGGTGGGCAGGACTGCATCCAGTGGTGTGGTTTGGGGTGTCTGTTAAGTTAAGATTTTAGGCAGCCTCTCTGCTAGTGGGTGGGGTTGTGTTCCTATCTTGCTAGTTGTTTGGCATGGGGTGTCCAGCACTGTCACTTGCTGGTCATTGAGTGGAGCTGGGTCTTAGTATTGAGATGGAGAACTCTGGGAGAGCTTTTACTGTTTGACATTACATGGAGCCAGGAGGTCTCTGGTGGAGCAATGTCCTCAATGTCGGCTCTCCCACCTCAGTGGCTCAGGCCTGACACCCGGCTGGAGCACCAAGACCCTGTCAGTCACATGGCTCATGAGCAACTGCAAGTATCGGAAGTGCTATTTGATCAAGTAGGTTGTCCAGCAATTCTCAGGGATTCTTTTTGCAGTGACCTGTCTGAAGTGCTGAACAAGCCAGGAAAACGCCCTTGGCAGATGTCAGATTGGGGTCCCAGGTTCACCTCCAGAAGGCCACTTCGCTGCATGTAAGCCTTTGGCCTCTTAGATGGCCCCTGGGGCAAGGCACTGTTCCAGTGTGCCTCTGAGCAGGGAGAGAAGCAAATCTTCCACGAGGGGTGAGGCCTGCCTACCTGGCAATTCTTGATTGTTCATTTTGGAAGCATTAGAGTATTACTTTTAGATCTTAAGTAGGAGAACCAGGAGATGCAGGTTTATATTACTATGGTAAAGATTATTCTAGGTTTTTTTCCTGTGCATGTACATATATTACATATACATACATTTTACAAAAATGACATTAAAGATGTTGTTTTGACAGGTTATAATCCTTTGAGGATTTTTATGTTAAAACTGAAGGCCAGACATACGGGTAATTATTTTGACTTATTATCTTTACTATTTATAGTTTACAAATCAACTATATAAAATGAGCTTCCATTAGAAAGATTTTATCTGGCTCCCCTCCCAAATAGCAATATTTGAATAGGAAAGCAGAAAATTATCTAATAGAAAATATATTGGTGTGTATTTATTGCATAATCTAGTGTTAACAACAACTCTATCTAATAGATAAAATCATTCTATTTCCCAAATGAAGAAAATGTGGTTCAGAGGTTGACTAGTTCATATTTATATAGCTGGTAAAAGCTGGAATTCAGACCCAGGTCTCTCTGTTTCTAAATGTGATTTCCATTATATCCCACTGTTTTGTGAACTTGTGAAAGTGCCTCCTATTTTTTTCTCTTTATGTTTCATTCCAAATACTCATTCTCATCTTGTTTTCAGAACCAATGCTGATACAAACTAGGAAGAATCATATTTTACTCACCGTTGATGTTTTGTATTTTGTCTATTGTGACCCAATTTTGGAAGCAAGGTTTCTGCTTATTTGGGTGAGGGTTTTATCTTGTATTGTTTGTTCCCTCTTAGGAACTGAAATCTTGTTTCTGAGTCCTGGGCCAGGGCTGGGGCCTTGCAAACTGAGGGAGACTGTCCTGACATCAATTACTTAATTATTAAAAGCTCTCACTGACTACTGCCTTTATTTGCATTCCCTGTCACTGGTCGCTCCCCACTAGAATGTGCCATCATCCCATGTTAGCCCTTTCTGATGCTGCTTGCAGTGCACCACCACCCGTGTTCTGTAGCTCTGTCTTTGGAATAGTGTGTTCTGTCTTCTGCTTCACATTTCCTTCCACTGTGGGTATCTGGGACTGACTTTCCCCCACTGTCCCTGTTTCCTGCATTGTCTGCCGTTGCTTAATGGTCAGGTCTAATCCTAGCCCCAGCACACCCCCACCCCTTACTTGGCCTTGTTCCTTGCTGCATGATCTTGACAATGATACCAATGAGTATAGGACTTAATCCCTGTTTGAGGTCTAGCTGCTGATACGTGTGACAGAGCACATATATCAGAGCTGTAAGAGATCTTAGCCTTCCCCTAGCCTAACCATCTCATATTATGAAGAAACAGAGGCAAAACTATGCACCTCACGTCAGTTTTGGCAGAGTTAGGACTAGAATCAACGGTAACCTCAATTAGATTATTTTTATATTCATTTTCAACAAATAGCCCCTATACCTAAGTAAGCCTTAAGCATACTTTAAAAAATACAAATTGGGATGACAAATTTATATTAGTATGTACTATCAGTATTTGATAAGATATTAGATTAGTATTTTTTGTTTTATATGGAAACACCAAAAAAAAGGAATTATTTGGAAATTTGTTTGATTTCATAACTGCCAATATTTGAAAGTTGGAATATATTTTTTTAAGCAAAGCAATGTCATTCCACCAGATGTCACTGTTTGCATGTAGCAATGAAGTTACAATGATTAAAAATAAAATTACCCCCTCTCTATTCATATTTTGTAAAAAAAAAAATTCTGTATAATTGCATTCTTATCCTTCTTTAGATTTATTGTTTATTAAGACTATATTCCCTGAATTTTTTAAAGTATTGAAAGTATTCATTACTTCTGCTGTAGATTTTAAAGACTTTACTAAAAAAAATTATTTGTAGATTAGCATCTTCAAGAAGATGAACTCCTAAAGTCTTTTCTAGGCCTAGGAGTTTGCTTTTCAAACAACGTGCTTTTAAGTTACTGTTTTCTAAATTGTCAATTGTGACCCAATAAGTGGATTGTGCACTCAATGTAATGGCTTGCTACGAGTCCCTTAAAGAAATGATGTCTGGGATAGAATATTGCATGTAAGTATTACTTTGGCAAAGCTTTTTACATGAACACTTTAAAATTTTTTTTATATTTATTTATTTATTTATTGGCTGCATTGGGTCTTAGCTGCAGCATGCGGGATCTTTCGTTGCAGCGCGCCGGCTCTTTGTTGTGGTGTGTGGGCTTCTCTCTAGTTGTGGCGTGAGGGCTCCAGAGCATGCGGGCTTATTGGTTGCGGCCTGTGGGCTCTCTAGTTGTGGTGCGCAGGGGCTTAGTTGCCCCACGGCATGTGGGATCTTAGTTTCCTGACCAGGGATCAAACCAGCGTCCCCTGCATTGCAAGACGGATTTTCAACCACTGGACCACCAGGGAAGTCCCTGAACACTCTTAAAATATCCCTGAACACATCTTTTCTGAGTTGCGTAAAAGTGACTGTGAGCTTTATCCTGCCAAGGCTCCCTCAGGTTTAGTACCCCAAGGAGCACAGTACATTTTCTAAGGAAGGGATAGGGAAGGTGTGGTGGGGGAACTTCTCTGTTAGAGTCACACCAGGGAGGGGAGAGGGTTGCAGGAGGGAGAACCCTTCCCTACGCTTCACAGGATGGAGCCCACAGTCACATTTGTGTAACTCATAAAAGATGTGGGCGGAGATTTTTAAGAGTGCTCACAGCCTGGAGCAAATGTTCTCCAATCTTCTTTGACACAATCTATAATAAGAAGAACATTTTATATCTCTGGCCCCATGGGAGACCAGTGTTGACTGGGAAGGCGGTTTAACTCACTCTGAGAGAGATGGGCTTGTTAACTTCATTCAGTCTCTTCAGTCATAATAACAAAAATGATTGTAATATCAACCACTTACTGGTTTTTTTTGTAATTTGTGCAAACTCTTCACATATATTATTTCTAAGCGTTAGACCCTGAAAAATCCCATTGCTGTTGCTATTCATAGATGAGGAAACTGAGACTTGAGAAGGAAAAGTGACTTATCCAACACAGCACATCAAGCGGCCAAACTAAGGCTAAAATCCTGGTTTTTAACCTCATTCCAAAGGCTAACTCTTCTCACTATAGCAGTGCTTTATAGGCTTCCCCTGAGTATAAGGGCCATCTGGGTTGTTTAAGTGTATCAGTTCTTAGGCTTTATCCCAAACCAACTGAACTAGAATCTCCAGAGGAGATATCTGGGAAGCTATAGATTTGATAAGTATCCCAGGATATTCTTATGATCAGGCTCTTTTAGAAAAGATTGCAGCACATCAGTGGTTCTCAAACTTCATTATGCATCAGAATTAACGGTAAGGCTGGTTAAAACACAGAAGGCTGGGTTCCTCCCCAGAGCTTCTGATTCATTAAGTGTGATGGGGCTCAAGAATTTTTATTTCTAGCAAGTTCCTATGTGATACTAATGATGCTGGTTAGGAAACACACTTTGAGAAGCAGTGCAGTACATCCTGCTAACCCATGAATCTAGTTTCTCAGGACAGGGTCTGGGCTAACTTTGGCTGTGGGATTTTTCAAGCACAGTGTTAAACAATACATATTCAGTATCTACTATATTCACATTCAAGGGAGACAGAAAATGAATAAGAATCACGCCTCTCCCACCCCAACCAGCCTGTAATCTACTATGAAAAATATACAGAATAAAATGTAATATATTCTATAATGAACTTGCAGATCAAATGCACCAGAGAAACTAGGGAAACAAAGATGAATTTTGGCTGGGCAGAGGGACATTTGTAAAGGCTTCGTGGAACAGTTGAGGTCTGAAAGTCTTATTTTCAACACTTTCATAGCCACACTGCCTTGTAGTTCGGTTTGCCTGTCTCCCCTATTGCACCTATAGTAATCTCAGCACCTAGAGCATCTTTTGTGCAATGAATATAGGTTGGGCCAGGTGTTGGGGAGGGAAGTAGGATTGGTAAGGTAGATGGTTCCCAGACTGTGGAGGACCCTGATGGCCAGGCTTAGGAGCTTGGGTTTTACCCTGTGTGTGTAGTCACTAAAGTATTTGGAAGGGGGTAGCTGATGAGAACTCTGTCAGGGATCTGTAACATGGATTGGAGGTGGGAAAATCTGGAGGTGAGGGACAGCAAAGATGTTATCATAGGACTTAGCTGAGAGGAAATGCAACAGGATGGAGAAACACTGGAGGGAGAAGGATCAGGACAAGTGATTACTGTTGGGGGTGAGGGAGAAGTTGGAGATGAAGAGATTTTCATTCTGAACCACTGAGATGGTGGTGGTCTCCAAAGGGGAGATCTCTAAAAAAGAGTGGTTCTTTTCTCTGGAAATAAAGAAGGAAGCAGGGAAAATCTGGACAAAAATTTCAAAGTAAGTGATTCATCTTTGTCAGACAGGAACAGTTGCTAACCTTGGGTAACCTTTCCACTAAGGCCCCCAGTTTATGTCTACCAGAGCTATGCACTCTAAAGTGGCCAGTGACTTCTTTCACTTTCCTTCCAACCAAATAGAATTTCTATTTCTTTGATGCACATTTGGGATGTGAAAAGACAATAATATGTGAATGACTCTGACCACTTTGTTTTTGGCTTATGAACAGATAAAAATATAGCAGTGCCTCAAGATAGCTTCTTAAGTCACCCCTCTCCTCCTTGATCTTGAAATCTGTATCTCTCGCTCATTATTCTAACAATAGAATACCCTGCTCTTTTGTTTTTCCTGGATATATCAGTCAGGATTCAGGTGCAGAAAACAGAAATAGTTTTAGCTATTTTAAGCATAAAGGGATCTATAATAATGGGAATGTGATGCTTTTAAAATCAATGGAAAGATTGGAAGAATGGGCTCTAGGCAGGGAGGGTTTTCCAGAGGTGACTCATACAGCACGTTTAACTGGCTGCCAAAGCTGCTGCCCCTTCTGGCACAGTCAGGAAGGTGGGAAATCTGGAGGCCAACATTGGCAACAAACCACCTTAGCCGAAATTCAGGGATCGTGTGGCCTCTAGTGTCACAGCTTTTGACTCTGGAGCCTTGCTGTGTCTGTTTGAATGCTCACTGGCAAAAAAGTCTACCCACAAAAGAAGTAACTGGAACCCTGCCACAGAAGAACTCAACGTCACCATGACTGCTTGCCAGCAGGAACATCAGAACCTTCTTCGTTCCAAATTGTACGTGAGTGCACGTGGTTAGTAGATCCTAAAACACATCCAGGACACTGGCTGCAGGAGGGTCTTCACCTCCCCATCCTCAGCAGTTGGAGAAAGTGTATTGGAGGGAGGATGGACTGGATGTCGAATGGCAATCTGTTATGTCCACTGTGCTGGGAGTTGAGCTTTATCTTCTCTTTGAATTCAAATATTGGACTGGATGAGATAGGAAGCTTTTCCCTGTGAACCTACTTTGGCAAAGCCCTGTCTTCTCCAGCCTAGCTTTGGGTGGGCCTGATGGAATCTAAGGATTTCAGCATATCGTTAAGTAGTCAGTTTGATATGTGTGTGCTTTGTCTTCGCATTTGGTGGCTCATAAACTGATTGTCTATTCATATAATGGTATAACAAAAAGTTAGAGGGAACAGTGGCTCTACTTCCAAGCGAAATTGAAATATGGCTATAGTCTGTGTAGGTCTACTTTATACTCATTTTATATTTCTTTTACAGTAAGTGCTGCAATACAAAAGCTAATGTCTTTTCAAGGAGTCTGTAAGTCAGCCATTAATGACACATTTTGCCTTCAGATTTTGATTTACCTCATCTCTTGGTTTAATTTAGGTTTTTGTTGATAAGTTTTTTTGTTTTGTTTTGTTTTGTTTTTTGTGGTACGTGGGCCTCTCACTGTTGTGGCCTCTCCCGTTGTGGAGTACAGGCTCCGGACGCACAGGCTCAGCAGCCATGGCTTACGGGCCCAGCCGCCCCGCGGCATGTGGGATCTTCCCGGACCGGGACACAAACCCGTGTCCCCTGCATTGGCAGGCAGACTCTCCACCACTGCGCCACCAGGGAAGCCCCCTGTTGATAAGTTTTAAACCTCCTGTGTATATTCTTATGTATATGTAGTTTGTAGCCTAGAAATAAAGACCTAATGCCGTAACAGTTTTCTGTTCATCTTGGCAAGATATGAATCAGGAAGGAAAAACCTTAATGTGAGAAGGCAGTTCTGCTTAGGCTGATGCTTTGCCTCAGTCTAAGAAATGAAACCATTTCCTGTGACTTGGAGTGAGGAGCAGGTTAGGGATCAGAAGGCAGAGAACTTTTTACCTCTCTTATCATGAGGCTTTCATAGAGTGAATTTATTATTCCAATATTATAAAACAAAACCACCAAAAGATTACTACTAAAGTGCATTCAGAAGCCAACAATTATTCTTGAATTATTTCCTATTTTGGATTATCTGACTTCTGCACAATATCTATTTAGTACAAATATCAAACGTTTATTTCGGTAGAGATATAAAATGAGAGAAAACACCCTTTGACTTATCAATGGCTTAAAGAACAATTTTTTTTTGTTATTAAAAACCCTGTAGAATACTGCAAGGAATTCCTGTTATGGGTGACAATCAAGAATATGTTGCCGTCCTTCCAACAAGACCAGGGATACCACCTGAATTGGCACCAGGAACTGGACGGAGTGCTCAGAAACCACACCTACAACTCTCGGGAGAGGAAGTAAGGAGTTCCTTTAATATTAGTTTTCTCTATCTTACAAGCTGTCAGACTTTTTGGTTTCAGGACCCTTTTTATACTCTTAAAAATTTTTGAGGACTTCAATAATTACTTATGTGGGTTATATCGACATTTACAGTGTTGGAAATTAAAACTGGGAAAATGCTTAAATGTTTATTTTTTAAAATTAAAAATAACAGTAATAGTCATATATGTTAACATAATGTATTTTTATGAAAAATAGTTATATTTTTTAAAACAGAAAGTAGTGTAAAACTAGGATTGTATTTTTTTTGCAAATCTCTTTAATGTCTGGCTTAATAGATGACAGCTGGGTTCTTACATTTGCTTCTGCATTCAATTTTTTGGTAGATTGTTTTGGTTGAAATATATGAGGAAAATTCTGGCTTCATGAAGATATATAGTTGGAAAGGAAGAGATTATTTTAATAGACTTTTAACATAATTATGGATATTCTCCTTTAATAATATACCAAAACTTTACAAGTGGTAGTTTCTTGAAACTTAGTTGTGAGACTTCCACTTCTGGGGATGATGCAGTAGAAGTACTTTTTCCTATTCCTCCTGCTAAGTACAGGTAAAAACCTGCATGTTACAAACAGGACAGATCTAAAAGGTGGAGAGACTAAGGCACTAACTAGGAACTTTGGGACCCAACAAATGGCACAGTGGCGAGTTAGTTCCTTGGGTTTTCTTTTTTGCTTCACATATTCTAGACTTAGAGTTGAAAAAATTGGTAACCTAGAAAGAAAACTAGATAAAGACAGAAGAAAAAAAAAAGTCCAAACAAAAGCCTAGTCCCTCTAGCCAAAGAACCAGGAAAGGGACAGCCTAGAAAGACAAAACTTTTCAACAATAACTACTCTACCCTAGCCAAACACCACAGAAAAAATGGTGGCCCTGGTCCTTTCCTCACCTCTGCCAGCAAAGACCTAGAAGGAAAACTAGACTTTTGCTCTTGCCCAGAGTATAAGAAGGCACTATAATACCCCTGCCAGGGTGGTATCAATGAAGGCTGTTTGGGGCTGGAACTTTCAGCTTAATAAAGTGGTAATGAGGTTTCCCCTCTTACTGTGTTAGTTGAGACCACATGGGGATCCTGGACTTGCATCCCCACCTAGTAGTAATGAGCCACTCCTCTCCCTCCCCACTGTGGTGGTACCAGAGGAAGCCTAGCAGAGTGTCAGTTAAAACAGAAGGTTTAAATAAGATCCAGAGCCTCAGAGCAAAATACCCCAGATATCCAAATTTCAACTGAAAATCACTAATCATACCAAGAACCAGGAAAGTCTCAAACTGAACGTAAGAAGATAATCAATAGATGCTATTGCTTAGATAACAGAGATGTTAGAATTATCTGACAATGATTTTAAAGCTACCATCCTAAAAATGCTTCAGTGATAATTATGAACACACCTGAAACAAATTTTTTAAAAATAGAAAGATTCAGAAAAGAAATAGAAAGTCTTAGTATAGACATTGAAGATACATAGTAAAGAAATTGAAGACATTTTAGAATTGAAAAAATATAGTAACTAAAATAAAATGCTCAGCAGGTGGGCTCAAAAGTAGCATGGATGAAACAGGAAGTGAACTTGAAGATAAAACAATAGAATTTATCCAGTTTGAGCAACAAAGAGAAACAGACTGAAAAAAAAAATTAACAGACCCTCAGGGACTTGTGGGAGTAAAACAAAAGATCTAACATTTGTGTTATCACAGTCCTGGAAGGAGAAGAGGAAGAGGGGTGACTGAAAACGCATAGGAAGAAATAATGACTGGAAACTTCCCCAGTTTAGCAAAAGACTTAAACCTACATATTCAGGAAGCTGAGCAAACTCCAAGTAAGAAAAATCCAAAGAAATCTGTACCAAGTCACTTACTAGTGAAACTTACGAAAACTAATAACAAAGAAAAAAATCTTGAAAGCATCAAGAGAGAAGTAATATGTTACCTGCAGGAGAAAAACAATTTTAATGGCAGTGGATTTCTCATCAGAAACCATGGAGGCCAGAAGTAAGTGATGGAACATTTTTCAAATGCTGAAAGGAAAGAACTGTAAGCCCTGAGTCCTATATCCAGAGAAGATATCCTTCGGGGATGAAAGGGAATCAAGACATTTTCAGATGAAAGGAAACTAAGAGAATTTGTCACCCAGCAGACTTACACTACAAGAAAGACTAGAAGATGTTCTCTAAACAGGAAAAAAAAAATGATGAAAGAAAAAATCTCGGAATATCTAAAAGGAACAAAAACGTGTAAAACAAAAACACAGGTAAATGCAATAGAGTTTCCTTCTCCTTTTGAGTTTTCTAAATTATGTCTGTCAGTTGAAAAAAAATTATACTGTTGAATGTATATAGAGGAAATGTTTAAGACAACTGTATTATAAATGGAGAAGAATAAAGAGACATAAAGGGAGGTAAGGTTTCTACACACCACCTGAACTGGTAAATTGGAGACATCAGTAGACTTTGATAAGTTATGTTTATTATGTTTATATAATGTAATACCTAGAGCAAAACTAAAAAGCTATACAAAGAAATATATACTCAAAAATACCATAGATAAATAAAAGTGGAATTCTAAAATATGTCCATGTAACAGGAAAGCAGGAAATAGAAAACAGAGAAACAAAAGAAACCAGAGAAAACAAGGAGAAAACAAAAATGAAATGGCAGACAAAATCCCTAACTTAAATACATCAGCCACTATGGAGAACAGTATGGAGGTTCCTTAAAAAACTAAAAATAGAAATACCATATGACCCAGCAATTCCACTACTGGGCATATACCCTGAGGAAACCATAATTCAAAAAGAGACATGTACCACAATGTTCATTGCAGTACTATTTACAATAGCCAGGACATGGAAGCAACCTAAGTGTCCATCAACAGATGAATGGAAAAAGAAGATGTGGCACATATATACAATGGAATATTACTCGGCCATAAAAAGAAATGAAATTGAGTTATTTGTAGTGAGGTGGATGGACCTAGAGTCTGTCATACAGAATGAAGTAAGTCAGAAAGAGAAAAACAAATACCATACACTAATACATATATATGGAATCTAAAAAAAAAATGTTACTGAACCTAGCAGTAGGACAGGAACAAAGATGCAGATGTATAGAATGGACTTGAGGACACCGTGTTGTGGGGAAGGGGAAGCTGGGACGAAGTGAGAGAGTAGCATTGACGTATATACACTACCAAATATAAAATAGATAGCTAGGGAGATCATAGCATGGGGAGATAGCACAGGGAGATCAACTCAGCGCTTAGCATAGCACAGGGAGATCAACTCAGTGCTTTGTGACCACCTAGAGGGGTGGGATAGGGAAGGTGGGAGGGAGGCTCAAGAGGGAGGGGATATGGGGATATATGTATACATATAACTGATTCACTTTGTTATACAGCAGAAACTGACACAACATTGTAAAGCAATTATACTCCAATAAAGATATAAAAAATATATATATATGATCTAAATACACCAGTTAAGTTACAGAGCTTGCAGAGTGGGTTAAAAGACATGACCAACTATTTAGCGTCCACAAGAAACTGACTTCAAATATAATGACTTAGAGAAGTTGAAAGTAAAAGGGTAAAAAAAGATAAGTCGTGCAAACACTAATCAAAGAAAGGCAGGAGTGGCTATATTAATATCAGATAAAGTAGACTTCCCAGCAAAGAAAGTTATCAGAGACAGAGAGAGGCATTATATTATGATAAAAAGGTCAATCCACCAGGAAGACATAGTAGTCTTAAAGAGTGTGTGCACAAAACAGCTGCAAAATATGTGAAGCAAAAACTGGTAGAACTAAAAGGACAAATAGGCCATTCCACAATTATACTTGGAGACTTCAACACCCCTCTCTAAATAGTTGGTAGAACACTTAGAAAATCAGCAAGGATGGAGAAAAATCAATAACTCCATCAACCAACAGGATCTAATTGAAGTGTACAGAACAATACACCCAACAAGAGCAGAATACATATTCTTTTCATGTTCCTGCAGGACATATACCAAGATAAAACAAATCCATAATGAAATCAAACTAGAGATTAATAACAAAGGTAACAGAAAAATCTCCAAACTGTTGGAATCTAAACAATACAGGTATAAGTAATCCATGTGTTAATCCAGGGAGTCTCAAGGGATTTAAAAAATACATTGAAAATCAATTGAACTGAATTAAAATGAAAATACAACACATCAAAATTTGTGGAACACAGATAATGCAGTGCCGAGAGGGAAAATTATAGCACTAAATGCTTATAGTAAAAAAGAGAAAGTCTCAAATCAATAATTTAACGTCCCATCTCAAGAGCCTAGAAAAAGAAGAGCAAAATAAACCCAAAGCAAGCAGTGGGAAGGAATAATGAAGAGCAGAAATCAATAAGGTTGAAAACATGAAAACAATAGAGAAAATCCATGAAACAAAGAGGTAGTTCTTAGAAAAAATTGACCTCTAGCAAGACTGATACGGAAAAACCAGAAAATACACAAATTACCAATATTAGAAGTGAAACAGGAGATATCACTGCAGACCCTCCAGACATCAAAATAATAAGGGAATACTATAAACAACTCTACACACATAAATTTGACAAATTAGACAAAACAGAGCAGTTCCTCAAAAAACACAAACTACCACAACTCACTCAATATGAAATAAATACTTTGAATAGCTCTATAATGTTAAGGAAAGTGTATGCTTAATTAACAAAACTCCTTTCTCAGAACCCTGAAAAATAGTTTGGCAGTTAAAAAACCAAAATAAACATGCAACTACTATTAAGCATGTTGCAGAATGAATATATAAACTCTATAAGGATAAGTCTTCAGAGAATTATGCTGGTAAAAACCAATTCCAAAACACTACACACTGGCTGATTTTATTATATAACATTCATGAAATGACAAAATTACAGAAATGGAGAACAGATTAGTGGTTTTCAGGGTTTCAGAATGAGGGTGGGTGGGAATGGGTGGAGTGTGTCTATACAGGACAATATGAGGGATCACTTACAGTGATGGAAATGTTCTGCATCTTAACTATATGAATGTCAATATTTTGTTATTCTGTACTACAGTTTTGCAAGATGTTACCTTTGAGGTAAACTGAGTAAAGGATAGATAGGGTCTCTCTGTATTATTTCTTAAAACTGTCTGTGAATCTATAATTATCTCAAAGTTAAAAGTTTAATACAAGAATTGTGGTTGTTGGACCAGTACCAAAAAAAAAAAAATTAAACTTAGCTGAAAAGAAAATGTATTAAATGATAATTTGTACAGGTAAAAAAGTTTGTTGCAATTGAAATCTGAAACCATGTCAATGACTTTTTTATACCTTATAACATGAAAATCTATTGCCTCATTTTGTACTTTGAATGGCTCTTTTACCCATGCATGATTTTGTAACATTTTGCATTGGTCATTTAGAAAGTACTATTCATCAAGTTATGTAGATCTTCAAATGTTGACACATTTCACTAATATATAATGTCAAAATATCTCAATTTTAATATTATCAGAAAAGTCTTTTAGCACTGGGAACCTGGCAAGCTCATGGTGAGGGACACAATTTTTCCAAAATTCTGATTTTTGCTAAAAGCTTAAATTTTTTCTCTTGACACAAATATTCTCAATTATTTTATTTGAAATGACTGATTTTCTCATTTTCAAGAAAATGCTTACCACAAACCGAAGTCTGAATAAAGGTAGTTTGATATTTGTCCTATCAAGTAAAAATGGTAGCTAGTTCAGTTCAGAACTCAAACAATAGCACACATGTTTTTCCTCAAAACCACCATCCTACTGCACTATGGCCACAGAAGAACTTCATGTGTACTTATCATTTTGTTACACTGAATATTAAAAAGATATTCACTTAAAAGTTGAGATTTAATAAAATGAACATTTTTTTCCTGCTTTGTGGGGGTATTTTTAAGATCCTGCTGCCTTAATTCACACTAAGGTCCACCAATTTTACTCTCTCTTTTTTTTTTTAACACAAGGTGCAAATTTCAACACAGTGAAAAAGGCAAATGACCTCTTTGTATTTTTAGTGTGGAAAGGTCTTGAAAAGACCCCTGAAAGGTCTTGAGGCTCTCCAGAGCTCAGACCACATTTTAGAAACTGTTGTTCGTCCTTATATTTCATTTATATGAAGCTCAACTTACCCCTGAAGCTAATTTGCATGTCTCTCTCCCTTTATTATAGTGAATATAATATTCTGACATTGAGTCTTCAGTATGAACATGAGTTATTGTATTGGGTTGTAACATATGTAGTAACCTTAGGGGCTGTGCAGGTGCTGTTTTACTAAATTAACCTAGCTTGCTTTATAGTTAGTGCAATCTTTACCCTCCTGTCAAGTTCTAGCAGCCACCAACCCGGCTGTTTTTAACCATTTTCCTCATTTCCTCTTAGAAAGTTCTGAGCATTGCTGGGGAAACCAGTTTACCATGATGAGTGTTTCTTTGCTAGTTTAATTTGACACATTCTCTCCTGAAAGTGCATCTGTGTTTTTCCTTGAGAGCAAAATCGTGCTGTTTAGTGATAGATTTTCCTCTCTTCCCACTTAGAGGCTTGTATTCTGCCTTCTTCTAGGGGAATAATTGTATTCTGGATGCTTAAGCTGCTGAAAGTCTACCTACTACAAGGGAAGATTTACCATATTGTATGTGACATATCATTTGAATATCTGAAATCTTAATTTCTAGGTGATCTTTGGAAAAAGAATTGTCAGCTGATTTTGGAAGAGTTTATTCATCTTTTGTCAAGGAATTCCTGGCTCTAGGTCTATACAGCATAAAGTGATGCAGTGTGCCCACCAAATAGAGGATGAGTGAGATGGAAACAATTTTGAATTTCTGTGGTAGACAAATTAACGTGGCAACTGCAAAATCTACCTTTCTCTAAATAAATACTCTGTTGGTAGAGAGGAAATGTGATCAAAGAATAGTTGACTAGAAATAAAAGTGCTGAAGACTCAGTATCAGCTTATAATTGTGAATCTTTATTTACTGTGTTTGGGTCTTTGGATATTACTGTCAGAAGTCTGTATAGCAACCATGCTCCAGGAGATGGTCACTCTTAAGGTTTCATAGTTAATGTTAGAGTAATGCTTGTAAGTTGATGCTTTAAAATCATCTGTGCTCATTTTTTTCTGGTGAAAGACAAATCTTGTTGGGGAAAGTGCTTGGTCCAATTAAATATTATTCAAAGTCAATGAAAGTTAAGGAAAACACAATTACCAATAATACCATGGATTCAGATAGCTATTATTTTAAAAAATCTTGCCACATTTTCTTCAAATCTTGTCATGAATGCCTGATTAAGTTTTTCACTTCCAGCTATTTTTTAAAATTATTTTTCTTTTACTGTTTGTTTTATCATTATTATTTTATTGATAGTAAACTTTATTTTTTAGAATAGTCTTAGACTTCCAGAAAAATTACAAAGACAGTGTGGAGATTTCCCACACTCTGTTTCTGTTTCCCCTATTATTAACATGATAATGGTGGGTTAATAGTGGCCCCCAAAAGATATATCCAAGTCCTAACCCATGGTACCTGTGAATGTGACCTTATTTGGAAATAGGGTCTTTACAGATGTAATTAAGAATCTTGGAATGAGATCACCTTGGATTTAGGGTTAGCCCTAAACCCAAGGGTAAGCCCTAAATCCAATATAACTGGTGTCCTTATAAGAAGAGAATGCTCTGTGAACACACAGACACACAGGGAAGACGCCTTGGACTGATGGAAGCAAATTGGAATGATGCCGCTGCAAGCCAAGGAATGCCAAGGGTTGCCGGCAACCACTAGAAGCTAGGAAGAGGCACAGGAGAATTCTCTATAGCATTCAGAGGGAGCATGGCCCTGTTGACACCTTGACGGACTTCTTGTTTCCAGAACTCTGAGAGAATAAATTTCTGTTGTTTTAAGCCACCGAATTGTATTTGCTACAGTAGCCCTAAGAAACTACCAATACATCTTAGAGCAGTATGGTACATTTGTTAAAATCAGTGAACTGCTATTTATACGTTATTATTAACTAAGGTCCGTACTTCATTCAGATTTCCTAAGTTTTAATGTAATGCCCATTTTCTGTTCTAGGATCCCCTCCAGGATACCACATTACATTTAGTTGTTATGTCTCCTTAGGCTTCTCTTGGCTGTGACAGTTTCTGAGACTTCCCTTGTTTTTGTTGACCTTGACAGTTTGGGAGAGTACTGGTCAGGTATCTTGTAGACTGTCCCTAATTGGGATTGGCTGATGTGTTTTTGATTTGATTGTGTTATGTGATTTTGGGAGGAAGACCACTGAGGTAAGGTGCCATTTTCATCATATCATATTGAGAGTACGTATTATCAATATGACTTATCATTGTTGATGTTAACTTTAATCACCTGGCTGAGGTAGTGTCTGCCAGGTTTTCTTTATTGTCAATTTTCTCTTTTTGCCTCCTTTCCGTTCTGTACTCTGGAAAGAAGTCACTATGTGCAGCCCACACTTAAGGAATGTGGAGCTATGCTCCATCTCTTTCAGAGCAGAGTACCTACAAAGATTAATTTGAATTCATCTGGGCAGGATGTTTGTCTGTTCTTCCCATTTATTTATTTATTCAGTCATTTACTTATATCAGTATGACCCATGGATGTTTATGCTATACTTTGAGTTATATTACAATACTACTTTATTATTATTGTTATTATTTTGCTAAAATTGTTTGAGCTTTGGTCATTGAGAGCTCCTTCAGTTGTCTCCTATGTCCCTTTGACAGACCCCATCACTGTGGGATTTTTTTTTTAACACTTAATTACTGGTAGTACAGATGCTCCAGGTTTATCTTGCGTATTTCCTGCCCCAGTCCATAGAATCAGCCATTTCTACAGGGAGCCTCAGTTCCCTTTATTGGAGAATGTAGTTAGAAACTAAGATCAGAGCATTGGATGTGCTTGTTGCTGCTGGGGCTTTGTTGCTTCTAGACCTTCTCACCTCACACAAATATATGTCTGTATACTAACTCCTTCCTATAAATACACATATTTATAATACACATAATAAATATAATAAATATACATAATATTTCTATCTGTAACCATCTTTTTTTAAGTTTTGAATTTTATTTATTTTTTTATACAGCAGGTTCTTATTAGTCATCAGTTTTATACACATCGTTGTATACATGTCAATCCCAATCGCCCAGTTCAGCACACCACCATCCCCACCCCCTCACAACTTTCCCCCCTTGGTGCCCATACATTTGTTCTCTACATCTGTGTATCAACTTCTGCCCTGCAAACCGGTTCATCTGTACCATTTTTCTAGGTTCCACATACATGCGATAATATATGATATTTGTTTTTCTCTTTCTGACTTACTTCACTCTGTATGACAGTCTAGATCCATCCGTGTCTCAACAAATGACTCAATTTCGTTCCTTTTTATGGCCGAGTAATATTCCATTGTATATACGTACCACAACTTCTTTATCCATTCGTCTGTTGATGGGCATTTAGGTTGCTTCCATGACCTGGCTATTGTAAATAGTGCTGCAGTGAACATTGGGGGGCATGTGTCTTTTTGAATTATGGTTTTTCTGGGTATATGCCCAGTAGTGGGATTGCTGGATCATATGGTAATTCTATTTTTAGTTTTTTAAGGAAACTCCATGCTGTTCTCCATAGTGGCTGTATCAATTTACATTCCCACCAACAGTGCAAGAGGGTTCCCTTTTCTCCATACCCTTTCCAGCATTTGTTGTTTGTAGATTTTCTGATGATGCCCATTCTAACTGGTGTGAGGTGATACCTCATTGTAGTTTTGATTTGCATTTCTCTAATAATTAGTGATGTTGAGTAGCTTTTCATGTGCTTCTCGGCCATCTGTATGTCCTCTTTGGAGAAATGTCTATTTAGGTTTTCTGCCCATTTTTGGATTGGGTTGTTTGTTTCTTTAACATTGAGCTGCATGAGCTGTTTATATATTTTGGAGATTAATCCTTTGTCCATTGATTCGTTTGCAAATATTTTCTCCCATTCTGAGGATTGTCTTTTCGTCTTGTTTATGGTTTCCTTGGCTGTGCAAAAACTTTTAAGTTTCATTAGGTCCCATTTATTTTTGTTTTTATTTCCATAACTGTAGGAGGTGGATCAAAAAAGATCTTGCTGTGATTTATGTCAAAGAGTGTTCTTCCTATGTTTTCCTCTAAGAGTTTTATAGTTTCTGGTCTTACATTTAGGTCTCAAATCCATTTTTAGTTTATTTTTATGTATGGTGTTAGAGAGTGTTCTAATTTCATTCTTTTACATGTAGCTGTCCAGTTTTCCCAGCACCACTTATTGAAGAGACTGTCTTTTCTCCATTGTATATCCTTGCCTCCTTTGTCATAGACTAGTTGACCATAGGTGCATGGATTTATCTCTGGGCTTTCTATCTTGTTCCATTGATCTATGTTTCTGTTTTTGTGCCAGTACCATATTGTCTTGATTACTGTAGCTTTGTAGTATAGTCTGAAGCCCGGGAGTCTGATTCCTCTAGCTCTGTTTTTTTCCCTCAAGACTGCTTTGGCTATTTGAGGTCTTTTGTGTCTCCATACAAATTTTAAGATTATTTTGTTCTAGTTCCATAAAAAATGCCATTGGTAATTTGATAGGGATTGCATTGAATCTGTAGATTGCTTTGGGTAGTAGAGTCATTTTCACAATATTGATTCTTCCAATCCAAGAACATGGTATATCTCTCCATCTGTTGGTATCATCTTCAATTTCTTTCATCAGTGTCTTATAGTTTTCTGCATGCAGGTCTTTTGTCTCCCTAGGTAGGTTTATTCCTAGGTATTTTATTCTTTTTGTTGCAATGGTAAACGGGAGTGTTTCCTTCATTTCTCTTTCAGGTTTTTCATCATTAGTGTATAGGAATGCAAGAGATTTCTGTGCATTAATTTTGTATCCTGCAACTTCACCAAATTCATTGATTAGCTCTAGTAGTTTTCTGGTGGCATTTTTAGGATTCTCTATGTATAGTATCATATCACCTGCAAACAGTGACAGTTTTACTTCTTCTTTTCCAGTTTGTATTCCTTTTATTTCTTTTTCTTCTCTGACTGCCGTGGCTAGGACTTCCAAAACTATGTTGAATAATAGTGGTTAGAGTGGACATCCTTGTCTTGTTCCTGATCTTAGAGGAAATGCTTTCAATTTTTCACCATCGAGAATGATGTTTGCTGTGGGTTTTTCATATATGGCCTTTATTATGTTGAGGTAGGTTCCCTCTATGCCCACTTTCTGGAGAGTTTTTTTCATAAATGGGTGTTGAATTTTGTAAAAAGCTTTTTCTGCATCTACTGAGGTGATCATATGGTTTTTATTCTTCAATTTGTTAATATGGTGTATCCCATTGATTGATTTGCATATGTTGAAGAATCCTTGCATCCCTGGGATAAATCCCACTTGATCATGGTGTAAGATCCTTTTAATGTGTTGTTGGATTCTGTTTGCTAGTATTTTGTTGAGGATTTTTGCATCTATTTTCATCAGTGATATTGGTCTGTAATTTTCTTTTTTTGTAGTGTCTTTGTCTGGTTTTGGTATCACGGTGATGGTGGCCTCATAGAATGAGTTTGGGAATGTGCCTTCCTCTGCAATTTTTTGGAAGAGTTTGAGAAGGATGGGTGTTAGTTCTTCTCCAAATGTTTGATAGAATTCACCTGTGAAGCCATCTGGTCCTGGACTTTTGTTTGTTGGAAGATTTTTAATCACAGTTTTACTTTCATTACTTGTGATTGGTCTGTTCATATTTTCTATTTCTTCCTGGTTCAGTCTTGGAAGGTTATACCTTTCTAAGAATTTGTCCATTTCTTCCAGGTTGTCTATTTTGTTGGCATAGAGTTGCTTGTAGTAGTCTCTTAGGGTGCTTTGTATTTCTGCGGTGTCTGTTGTAACTTCTCCTTTGTCATTTCTAATTTTATTGATTTGAGTCCTCTCCCACTTTTTCTTGATGAGTCTGGCTAATGGTTTATTAATTTTGATTATCTTCTCAAAGAACCAGCTTTTAGTTTTATTGATCTTTACTATTGTTTTCTTTGTTTCTATTTCATTTATTTCTGCTCTGATCTTTATGCTTTCTTTCCTTCTGCTAACTTTGCGTTTTGTTTGTTCTTCTTTCTCTAGTTCCTTTAGGTGTAAGGTTAGACTGTTTATTTGAGATTTTTCTTGTTTCTTGAGGTAGGCTTGTATAGCAATAAACTTCTCTCTTAGAACTGCCTTTGCCACATCCCACAGGTTTTGGATTGTCGTATATGTAACCATCTTTGTCTAACTTAAGCTAAGCGTGAGTTCATACTGATGTCTACAACTCTAATTCATGACCACATGTATCATTCTAACCTCCTCCCTTACTTATCTTTAAGCTCCCTACAGTGAGTGACAAACCTGGCTCCCACCATCCTCCATCCATTTACTTAATTGTTCAATTCCAGTATAGAAATATCAGAATTATTAACCCATATTCCTGTGGGAAACAACTTTATCAACTAAAGTGTAGTGCTACATACAGTTTCTTTTGCCTTTAGTCTTATATACCCTACTCATCTCCAAGGTTACTATCCTGGGATTCCTCTTGACCTCCTAAATGATTTTTAAAAATTTGCATACATTGTGTCACTCTTTGTGCTGTAAAGTTCGGTGGTTTTGAGAACTGAATGTCATTTAGCCACAATTCTAGTATCATGCAGGATAGTTTCACCTCCCTAAAAATTCTTCTATGCCTGATTAAATTTTATTTGAAAAGGTTTAAAGAAACAAATAAATACAGAAACCAAACTAACAAACACATTGGTACATGTTATCAAAAATTTGTAAGTAATATTTTGTTATACTTGTTCCAGATTTTTTAAAAGACATTTTAAAAACAAATTAAGTCCTCTTGTACTTCTTCGTAATTCCATTTCTCTTCCTTTTTACTCAAGGACAGTTATTGTTACAATTATCTTTTTTTCCAGTCCATGATTTTATACATTATTAGATGTACTTATGACCCTAAACAATAAATACTATAGTTCTGTGTGTTCTAGGTACATTTATATAAATGACACGATTTTGTATGTATCTTTCTAAAAGTTACTTATTTTACTGTTAACACTGTGCTTCTAAGATCCATCTATGGTTTGTAATTTTTGTGCTGGAATGGCTTTACAGTGTTTAGTTATATGAATACACCACATTTTATTCATCTGTTTCTCTATAATTGACATTTAAATTGGGCTTTGTTTTTTGCTATTTTGTATGCTGTATCAGCATCCTTGTACATATCTCTTCATGAATATGTGGAAGAATTTCCTTAGAATATGTAGCTGGAAGTGAAATTATTGGATTATGTGGCATGTACATTTTCTATTTTACTAGAAATGGCCAGTTTACCTCTAGTGTGGTTCTACTAATTTCCCACATCCTTGGCATCACTTGAAATTGCTGACTATATTTTTGCTAATCTGATGGGTATGATAAATTGTCTTTCCCAGATTTGCAGACACTGTGGAACCAATCACCTCATTTTCTCAGCAGCTAGAACTAATTTTGATAGGAGCTTGGGTATTTACCCTAGGGACCATTTGTTAGTTTCTAATAGCCTTTTATGTTATTTTCAAAGGTGTCTGCTTATCCAGGATTTACCAAGTTGTTTTGGAATCTGACTTCGCCCAAATTCTCTGTTCCAGTATCTGTCATAAAGGAAACCGTATATCCAAAATATGAGGTAAAATACTGAATGACCTTTCTCTATTGTTGTTTAATAATTAGACTGTATAATTGACTATGACATTAAATTTTACTGGACAGTTGTTATGTAAATTGTCGGTAAAGATTGACATAATTGAATGATTGGATGGCACTATAGAAATTATACATATAAAATAAATAATTTTTATATGTATGTGTTATATGTGTATACATATATACACACATAACCCCTAACTATATGTACACTTATGCACATACACTTATATGTATATTTCTAAAAAAAAATGTTGTACTTATCCATGTTAATTTACCCGGTCAAAAAGAGTATTCTCTTTTCTTTCTGAATGAATCATTTTTTTGACTGACAAGATATAAAGCTTCTTGGGTTGTTTAGAAGATCTTTATGATATTTTCATTTGCTTTTAAAAGTGCATTTTTAGTTAATGTTTAAGAAAGTTTAAAACTACCCAATACAATTATTAATCTATTTTCTTCTTCCCTTAAAGTGTTTGCTTGCTCTCATTTTATGTTATACAGCTTATTTTAAAAATTAGAAAAATGAAGAGAAGAAAACCAAAATCATCTGTTATTTTTCTCCCTCAAGACAATCACTGCCCACTTTCTCATCCATTTTCTTTCATTGTTAAAAATTATTTTTCTTTCTCCTCCTCTTCTTTTATTCTCCTTCCCCCCCCCGCCCCTTTCTTCTTCCTACTTATATTTTCCTCTTAAAATAATTCTGTGATGGACATCATGGTGTATGCATTTTTAATGGTATTTAGAATTAGGTTATTTGCATAGGATCCTAGATAGCTTACTGATAACACATATATCAGGAAAGAATAAGACAAAAAAGTTAATCATGGGGAAAGCATACCAGGGTATTAGCATAATAAATTCAGAGATAAGATTAAATCAAAGAAATTCTGTCCATATATGCTCTTGTTTGAAATGGTCATCAACATCATTGTTGATATTGAAACATCTTTGTATTCCTTGATTATGATGTATTATTTTTAAATATTGTATTGAATTCTGTTAGGCAATATTTTATTGTATTGTTAAAATATATACTCATGAGTGAAATATGTATTTAGTGTATTTTTTTGTTGGACTCTGTTATCAAAGTCATTCTTGCTTTATAAAGTTAATTGGGTAGCATTTCTTCTTTTTTAATATTCTGGAATTAAAATAGCTTAGGAATAACCTTGAAAATGTGGAAGAATTCACTGTCTTGAAACATTTGAACTGTTTGGGAAGGTAATTTTTTGACAGTTAAAACTTTTTATTTTCTAATTCTTGGGTTATTCATGTTTAATATTTTTTCTGAAGTCAATTGGTAACATATTCTTACAGAAAGCCATGTATTCAGTTGAAATTTATATGCAGAGTTTGTATATATTCTCTCTTTAGTTTTAATCTCCATTTCTAAAGTTGCATTGTTTTCTTTCCCATTTCTAATGATATTTGGGGAATTTTTTTCTTCCCTAGAATGAATTTTCTAGAAATTAGTTTAGTATTTTTTTTTTTGGTCTTTTCTCATTTATTTTCAATTACAAGTGCTTTATTCTCTACTTGTCAAATTACTATACCCACACTAGTGTAAAACCATCTCTTTAATTTTTTTAGCAAGGTTTATGGTGTATGATTCCATAGCTATTAGATATCATGACCAGTCATCCAGAAAAACAAATGAGTCCAACCTACCATATTTGACCAAAAAACTTTTGGATTAGTTATAAATTCAGTTTTTGCCCCTCTGAGTTTTTGTTGTTTCTTTTTTTCAAAATGTTTTGTTTATTTGTTTCCTGCTTCCACAGAAGGTTGACATCTCTATTTGGGCATTTTCCTAATTTCTTGTTGAAAATTTAATTTCTTTACCTTTCATATTTTTAACAAATATAAGTATTTTGACCTTATTTCATACATTTTTATTTATGGTGTGTTCATTTATTTTCTAAATAATTTCTATTGCAGTTTTCTTTATCTTATTGATACACAACTTATGGGGGAAAGTGTTCTTTTAACTTGTTGAAATTATTTTGTTTAATTTTTATTGTTTATCCTTATTAACATAAGAAAATATGTTCTTTAGAGTAACATATAGAATAGAGTAACATGGAATTTATTGATATTTGCTTTGTGGTTTACTAGATATCCCAATAGTATCTACAATACTAATTCAGTGCTATTATATGCAGTGACTTATATTGTAGCTGCACTAAGTGGTGTGCAGGCTTTGTAATCAGACAATCTTGGATTTGAATCCCACTTGTTTTCTGGATACCCTTGTATTAGTATCTTAACTTCTTTTTAAAAATTTTTATTTTTTTATTGAAGTATAGTTGATTTACCATGTTTCAGGTGTACAGCAAAGTGATTCAGTTATACACACACACACACACACACACACACACACAAACACACACACATATATATGTATGTATATGTGTTTTCTTTTCCAGATTCTTTTCCATTATAGGTTATTACAAGATATTGAATATAGTTCCCTATGCTATACAGTAGGTCCTTGTTGTTTATCTATAATATTTTATATATAGTAGTATGTATCTGTTAATTCCAAATTTCCAATTTATCTCTCTCCGCTTTCCTCTTTGGTAACCATAAGTTTTTCTTAAGTATCTTAACTTTGTTTTCATAAGTGTCTTAACTTCTTGAAGTCTCAGAGTTTTGTATGTAATTTGGGTGTTCTGGGGATTTAATAAGAGACTGTATAGTGTGTTGCCTGTTGAATGGTAAGTGCTCAGTTAATAATAGGTAGGGCTGTTATATTGTTCTGTTATTGCATTCTTCTGTGGCATAGTTCTTTCACTTGATCTAAAAAATACTTTTTGAGATTTTCAATGCACCTGTGTTTTGTGCATTTCTCCATATGTTACTAATAGCTGTTACTTTATGTGAGTAGAAGCTGTTTATCTTTATTATGAATTTGGCAGTGTTTTACTTTCTTATGAATTCTGTCTCTTATCAGTTTTGAATGACCTACTTTGGCCTATTTAATGCTGCAATTCTACTCTAATATGGCCAGCCCTGTGTTGTTATCTGTTTGTGTTCAGGAATATTTTCATTTTAATCATCTCTTTGTTGTTTGTTTTGTTTTATATGAGCCATATAAGTGGCATGTGGTTAATTTGGTGTTACTAACATTATTCTATTTTGTGGTTTCTTTTCAAAATTTTCTTTCTAGTTTGTCTTTTGTTAAACCATTATTTTCTTTAGCAATATTGTTGTCTGTGCTGTTTTCAGAGTGGTAAGACCTATTAAAATTACTTAAGAACTTGCACAAGTAGCAGAAAAAATTCAAATACAAAGATGTGTATGGCATAAAGAGCACTCCCCATCTTGAATGCTGTCCTCCCCAGTCCTCTTCTCCCTGAGATCAGCTATTGTCAAATACATTGTATGTATCTATTCGGACATTTTCATTTTTATTTATGTCATGCAGGTTTGTGCGGATTAATGTTTTTACATATGTGGAATAAGGTAATCTATATCGTTCTGCATCTTGATTTTTTTTCTCTTAAAACATACTTGCACGTATCTTTGCATATGTATGTGTATTTTTTCTATTTGAAATTCCTGGCCAAAGTGTATGTGTAATTTAAATTGGAAGATTATTGTGTATATTTGCACTTCCTTTTTTTAAGTGTAATCTAAACTTTTCATTTACTTAAGAAAATAATAATTATATTTTTTTGGGAAACGATGCCATGAACTAAAAAGAGAAGATTAATAACAAATTATATAAAAGATTCTTTAATGTAAAAGATGGGTGAATATTAATTGTGTAAGTAGGTGTGGCATTCACAAAAAAAGATGTGATGCTCACATTTCCTTCAAGAGAATCTGATGGAAGAGCATACTTGGCCAGCCTCCAGCTGCTGTCCTGTAGATCTACCGTGGCATTCACTCCAGGGCCATTCTTCCTCTGGACTGCTCCCAGACAGTGACTAAGCACAGGGGCTTTCTGAAGCTGACCCTTTCCAGTTCAATGTGGGACTGTTTTATCAGGTGCTTTGGCTCAGAGACTTTCCATCTGCCTGGCTAACTCTTTCTCAGAACTGGTCTATAATCTGAAGCTCTTCCTACCGAGTCCTTCCTCTCTTTTCCCCTTCCACAGTTGTCAGATCTACATCATGGTCTGAAGGCTCCCCGTGCATGTTGCTCCCTCTCTCTTTATCCTCCACTGATAGCATCTGATTCTAAATGAACTGACACAATAGGGGGGGTCTGCAATATGAGTACAATGTTGTCTAAACTGTGTGTTTATAAAGTATGAGCATGTATTCTTCTGTCTTTGTATATAGAAAAGTGTGAATATAGGGAATTGAGAGTAGGCAGAATTGTCTGAACAGAAGTAGGAATTGTAGCAATTATAAGAAGTGTTGGTTAGAACTGGTGATGATGGATTAATGTATTAGAAAGGTAGTCCAGAAGTAAATTGGTACTGGTGGTTGTTCACACCCAATGACCAGAAGGAAAAGGATCCAACAGGACTTTCTGGTACAAAAAGAGGGCCCAGAACACTTTCCATTCACCAGAACTGTAATCAGACCTTTGTTCAGAGACTCCTGGTTTCTTTGAATGGGAAATGATATTTAGATACAAAGATCTGTGTGTCTCATTTCTTTTAAAAGCAAATTTTACCTGTTTATATATATTATGATTACTGATATTTTTTGTTTTATCCTGCCATTTGATTTTTGTTTTCATAGATGCTGCCTTTTGTTTGTTTTATGTTCTCCTTTTATTTCCTATCTTAAATTTATCTTTTTTATTATTCCTTTAAAAAAATGTCAGTGGTCTGCATATAATATATTCTGATTTAATTTTTAAAATTTTTATTTATTTATTTTTTATTGAAGTAGAGTTGATTTACAATGTTGTGCCAATCTCTGCTGTGCAGCAAAGTGACTCAGTTACACACATACAGACATTTAAACAATTCTTTTCCATTATGGTTTATCACAGGATATTGAATATATTTCCCTGTGCTCTACAGTAGGACCTTGTTGTTTATCCATCCTGTATATGTAGTTTAAATTTGCTCATCCCACACTCCCAGTCCTTCGCTCCCCTACCACCCTCCCCCTTGGCAACCACGAGTCTGTTCTCTATGTCTGTGAGTCTGTTTTTTCTTTTTTTCTTTGCGGTACGCGGGCCTCTCACTGTTGTGGCCTCTCCCATTGTGGAGCACAGGCTCCGGACGTGCAGGCTCAGTGGCCATGGCTCACGGGCCTAGCCACCCCACAGCATGTGGGATCTTCCTGGACCAAGGCATGAACCCGTGTCCTCTGCATCGGCAGGCGGACTCTCAACCATTGCGCCACCAGGGAAGCCCTGTGAGTCTGTTTTGTAGATAGGTTCATTTGTGCCATATTTTAGAATCCACATATAAGTGATATCATATGGTATTTGTCTTTCTCTTTCTGACTTACTTCACTTAGTATGATAGTCTCTAGTTGCATCCATGTTGCTGCAAATGGCATTATTTCATTCTTTTTTATGGCTGAGTAGTATTCCATTGTGTATATGTACCACATCTTCTTTAACCATTCATCTGTCGATGGACATTTAGGTTGTGTCCATGTTTGGCTATTGTGAATAGTGCTGCTATGAACACAGGGGTGCATGTATCTTTTTGAATTATAGTTTTGTCTGGGTATATGCCCAGGAGTGGGATTGCTGGATCATATGGTAATTCTATTTTTAGTTTTCTGAGGAACCTCCATACCGTAATGTTTTCCATAGTGGCTGCACCAACTTACATTCCCACCAACAGTGTAGGAGGGTTCCCTTTTCTTCACACCCTCTCCAACATTTGTTATTTGTAGACTTTTTAATGATGGCCATTCTGAGTGGTGTGAGATGGTACCTTACTGTAGTTTTGATTTGCATTTCTCTAATAATTAGTGATGCCGAGCATCTTTTCACGTGCCTACTGGCCATCTGTATGTCTTTGGAGAAATGTCTGTTAAGGTCTTCTGCCCTTATTTCCATTTTTTAACTATTTGGGTAAATTGTGTTTTATCATGCCTACTTTGGAAGTTATATATATTGTTTCTTATTCCTATGATGGTTTCCATAGAATATATATGTTTAACTTATCAGTAGCTAATGTTTTTTTTTTGTTGTTGTTTTTTTAAATTTTTGGCTGCACCATGCAGCATATGGGATCTTAGTTCCCCAACCAGGGATTAAACTTGTGCTCCCTGCAGTGGAACCATGGAGTCTTAACCACTAGACCAGGGAAGTTCCTCAATATCTAATATTAATCAATACCTTTATCCTCTTCCAGGAAACTACAATGACTTTAAACCTTTTATTCCATTTACTCCTTTTTGATTTAATATGCTCTAACTTTGATACATTTTTAGATCCTTATCTTTTAAAATTCCAGAGACATTATTCTTATCATTTTATGCAATATTCCTTATGTTTTACCCATGTATTTATCTCTGTCTTTGCCTTTCTATTTTTTTTTTTGTGGGCAAAAATTATTTTTTAACACAGATTTTCATCTATTCACTTTTGCTTACAACACTAAATTACTTATATAACATTATACTATAAAAATGAACCTTTCTATTTTTTGAGCATCTCAGACCATCCTGTCTGGAATCATTTTGCCCTCTGCTAAAGTATATCTTTTAGAGCTTGCTTTAAGGGAAGTGGTAAAATCCTGTTTTCTCTTTGTTTCAAATGTCTTTATATTCATGCTTGTGGGATATTTTACTTGGGGATAATACTATTGCAAATATTTACTTTTAGCACACTAATGATGTTCCACAATTTTCTGGTGTCCACTATAGCTGTTGAAAATTGAGTCTTAAGTATGAATCCTTTGAAGATAATCAATTCTCTGCATCCTCCCCTAACTTTTTAGTTATTCTCTTTTCTTCTATACAGTTTCAGTATGATGTGTCTAGTTGTACATTTCTTCTTATTTATTGTATTTAGGAAAGATTGGGATTTTTGAATCTGTGGTTTGATATCTTTCATCAGCTATGTCAAATTTTTAGTCACTATTTCTTCATATTTCGCCTCTGTCCATTCTCTCTTTCATTTTCTGGGACTTTAATTGCATGTATTAGCTACATTTTTTTCTCTTGAAACTGGATCCTGGACAATTTCTTCTAATCTGTCTTTAGTTCAGGTTCATAAATTCTTTCTTCTGTTATGTCTAATATATTGTTAAACTTGTTCTCTGTATTTTTAAATTTGGTTTTGTATTTTTCTTTTTAGAATTTATATATTTCCTCCAAACCTATTATGTTCTGGTGTTTTGTTTCTCTGTGTACCTGTCTGTCTTTAAATATTTATCATTGTATTTAAAACATTATTTTTAGTAAGTATTTGAGACCTGGAATGGCAGTTCCTCCTCTAGAGAAAAAAATTTTTTTCCAGAACCTGAGATCTGTACCACTCAACCTAAATTTAAGATTGAGGCTTGAGTTTCTATGAACACCTTGTGACAGAACCTAGGCTGAAAGTATACACAAATGTTGATTTACTTCCATTCACTCCTAATCTGAGGATATAGCCCTGTAATATCCCTGTAGCCTTGGATACTTGTATATTATATATATATAAAATCAGTTTCCAAACCTCAGGAAGATTCTGGGCTTGGATTTCTGTCATTCTTGCCCTAAAAAGTTGCAGATGTGCAGCTCAGCTTTGCAACGGTTTTGGCAAATATCTTGCAAACAAAATCATCTTTGAAAACTGGGTTTACATTTTCAGGTTTTTGCTTTTTCCTATATTTTTACTCAGTATTTCTTCATCATCTTGTTAGCTTTTTGATGCTTTGAAGATTATCTTGGACATAATACATACTTTCTTAGCTGTTCTCAGCAGTTGTTCTCAGTAGAAGTACCTAGCATGTCATAATTGGAAGCAGAAGTCATAACTGACTTTTAAGGCAGCAAAACTGTTTCCCTTTCCATCTGCATCCCAGCTTTTATTACATGCATACTAATTTTAGCAATATCCCTGTAGTAGAGGAGGAGAATTTTTACATCATGTATCAGGTAAGCAATGCTGTAATTGCGCTGGGCCATATCCTGACAGGTTCAAGGATATGGACCACATTCTCTCTCTCTCTTTTTTTTTCTTAACATCTTTATTGGAGTATAATTGCTTTAAAATGGTGTGTTACTTTCTGCTTTATAACAAAGTGAATCAGCTATACATATACATATATCCCCATATCTCCTCCCCTTTACATCTCCCTCCCACCCTCCATATCCCACCCCTCTAAGTGCTCACAGAGTACCAAGCTGATCTCCCTGTGCTATGTGGCTGCTTCCCACTAGCTATCTATTTTACATTTGGTAATATATATAAGTACATGCCACTCTCTCACCTCGTCCCAGCTTACCCTTCCCCCTCCCGTGTGTCCTCAAGTCCATTCTCTACATCTCCATCATTATTCCTGTCCTGCCCCTAGGTTCTTCAGAACCATTTTTTTTTTCAGATTCCATATATATGCGTTAGCATACGATATTTGTTTTTCTCTTTCTGACTTAACTTCAGTCTGTATGACAGACTCTAGGTCCATCCACCTCACTACAAATAACTCAATTTCGTTTCTTTATATGGCTGAGTAATATTCCATTGTATATGTGTGCCACATCTTCTTTATCAGTTCATCTGTCGATGGACCCTTTGGTTGCTTCCATGTCCTGCTATTGTGAATAGTGCTGCAATGAACATTGTGGCAGATGACTCTTTTTCTTTTTTCTTTTTTTGGCTGTACGCGGGCCTCTCACTGTTGTGGCCTCTCCCGTTGCGGAGCACAGGCTCTGGATGCGCAGGCTCAGGGGCCATGGCTCACAGGCCCAGCTGCTTCGCGGCATGTGGGATCTTCCCAGACTGGGGCATGAACCCGTGTCCCCTGCATCGGCAGGCGGACTCTCAACCACTGCGCCACCAGGAAAGCCCCAACTCTTTTTGAATTATGGTTTTCTCAGGGTATATGCCCAGTAGTGGGATTCCTGGGTCATATGGTAGTTCCATTTTTAGTTTTATAAAGAAATTCCATACTGTTCTCCATAGTGGCTGTATCAATTTACATTCCCACCAACAGCGCAAGAGGGTTCCCCTTTCTCCACACCCTCACCAGCATTTATTATTTGTTGATTTTTTTATGATGGCCATTCTGACTGGTGTGAAGTGATACTTCATTGTAGTTTTGAGTTGCATTTCTCTCATGATTAGTGATGTTGAGTATCCTTTCCTGTGTTTGTTGGCAATCTGTATACCTTCTTTGGAGAAATGTCTATTTAGGTCTTCTGCCCAGTTTTGGGTTTGGTTGTTTGTTTTTTGATATTGAGCTGCATGAGCTGCTTGTAAATTTTGGAGATTAATCCTTTGTCAGTTGCTTCGTTTGCAAATATTTTCTCCCATTCTGAGGGTTGTCTCTTCGTCTTGTTTGTGTTTTCCTTTGCTGTGCAAAAACTTTGAAGTTTCATTAGGTCCCATTTGTTTATTTTGTTTTTATTCCTATTTCTCTAGGAGGTGGGTCAAAAAGGATCTTGCTGTGATTTATGTTATAGAGTGTTCCGCCTATGTTTTCCTCTAAGAGTTTTATAGTGTCTGGCCTTACATTTAAGTCTTTAATCCATTTTGAGTTTCTTTTTGTGTATGATGTTAGGGAGTGTTCTAATTTCATTCTTTTACGTGTAGCTGTCCAGTTTTCCCAGCACCACTTATTGAGGAGGCTGTTTTTTCTCCATTGTATATTCTTGCTTCTGTTATCAAAAATAAGGTGACCATATGTATGTGGGTTTCTCTCTGGGCTTTCTATCCTGTTCCATTGATCTATATTTCTGTTTTTGTGCCAGTACCATACTGTATTGATTACTGTAGATTTGTAGTATAGTCTGAAGTCAGGGAGCCTGATTCCTCCAGCTCCTTTTTTCTTTCTCAAGATTGCTTTGGCTGTTTGGCGTCTTTTGTGTTTCCATACAAATTGTGAAATTTTTTTACTAGTTCTGTGAAAAATGCCATTGGTAGTCTGATAGGGATTGCATTGAATCTGTAGATTGCTTTGGGTAGTATAGTCATTTTCACAATACTGATTCTTCCAATCCAGGAACATGGTATATCTCTCCATCTATTTATATCATCTTTAATTTCTTTCATCAGTGTCTTATAGTTTTCTGCATACAGGTCTTTTGTCTCCTTAGGTAGGTTTATTCCTAGGTATTTTATTCTTTTTGTTGCAATGGTAAATGGGAGTGTTTCCATAATTTCTCTTTCAGATTTTTCATCATTAGTGTATAGGACTGCAAGAGATTTCTGTGCATTAATTTTGTATCCTGCTACTTTACCAAATTCATTGATTAGCTCTAGTAGTTTTCTGGTAGCATCTTTAGGATTCTCCATGAAGAGTAACTTGTCATCTGCAAACAGTGACAGTTTTACTGCTTCTTTTCCGATTTGGATTCCTTTTATTTCTTTTCCTTCTCTGATTGCTGTGGCTAAAACTTCCAAAACTATGTTGCATAACAGTGGTGAGAGTGGACACCCTTGTCTTGTTCCTGATGTTAGAGAAAATGGTTTCAGTTTTTCATCATTGAGAACAATGTTGACTGTGGGTTTGTCATATATGTCCTTTATTATGTTGAGGTAAGTTCCCTCTATGCCTACTTTCTGGCGGATTTTTATCATAAATGGGTGTTAAATTTCGTTGAAAGCTTTTTCTGTATCTATTGAGATTATCATGTGGTTTTTATCCTTCAGTTTTTTAATATAGTGTATCACATTGATTGATTTGTGTATATTGAAGAATCCTTGCATTCCTGGGATAAACCCCACTTGATCATGGTGTATGATCCTTTTAATGTGCTGCTGGATTCTGTGTGCTAGTATTTTGTTGAGGATTTTTGCATCTACGTTCATCATTGATATTGGTCTGTAGTTTTCTTTTTTTGTGACCTCTTTGTCTGGTTTTGTTATCAGGGTGATAGTGGCCTCATAGAATGAGTTTTGGAGTGTTCCTTCCTCTGTTATGTTTTGGAAGAGTTTGAGAATGATAGGTGTTAGCTCTTCTCTAAATGTTTGATAGAATTCACCTGTGAAGCCATCTGGTCCTGAACATTTGTTTGTTGGAAGATTTTTAATCACAGTTTCCATTTCAGTGCTTGTGATTGGTCTGTTCATATTTTCTATTTCTTCCTGGTCAGTCTCAGAAGCTTGTGCTTTTTTAAGAATTTGTCCATTTCTTCCACATTGTCCATTTTATTGGCATATAGTTGTGTGTAGTAATCTCTCATGATCCTTTGTATTTCTCCAGTGTCAGTTGTTACTTCTCCTTTTTCATTTCTAATTCTATTGATTTGAGTCTTCTCCCTTTTTTTCTTGATGAATCTGGCTAATTCTTTGTCAATTTTGTTTATCTTCTCAAAGAACCAGCTTTTAGTTTTATTGATCTTTGCTATTTTTTTCCTTCATTTCTTTTTCCTTTATTTCTGATCTTATTTTTATGACTTCTTTCCTTCTGCTAACTTTGGGGTTTTTTTGTTCTTCTTTCTCTAATTGCTTTAGGTGTAAGGTTATGTTGTTTATTTGAGATGTTTCTTGTTTCTTAAGGTAGGATTGTATTGCTATAAACTTCCCTCTTAGAACTGCTTTTGCTGTATCCCATAGGTTTTGGGTCATCGTGTTTTCATTGTCATTTGTTTCTAGGTATGTTTTGATTTCCTCTTTGATTTCTTCAGTGATCTCCTGGTTATTTAGTAGCGTATTGTTTAGCTCCATGTGTTTGTATTTTTTACAAATTTTTTTCCCGTAATTGTTATCTAGTCTCATAGAGTTGTGGTCGGAAAAGATACTTGACATGATTTTAATTTTGTTAAATTTACCAAGGCTTGATTTGTGACCCAAGATATGATCTATCCTGGAGAATGTTCCATGAGCACTCGAGAAGAAAGTGTATTCTGTTGTTTTTGGATGGAATGTCTTATAAATATCAATTAAGTCCATCTTGTTTAATGAATCATTTAAAGCTTGTGTTTCTTTAAATATTTTCATTTTGGATGATCTGTGCGTTGGTGAAAGTGGAGTGTTAAAGTCCCCTACTATGATTATGTTACTGTCGATTTCCCCCTTTATGGCTGTTAGCATTTGCCTTATGTATTGAGGTGCTGTTATGTTGGGTGCATAAATATTTACAATCATTATATCTTCTTCTTGGATTGATCCCTTGATCATTATGTAGTGTCCTTCTTTGTCACTTGTAATAGTCTTTATTTTAAAGTCTATTTTGTCTGAAATGAGAATTGCTACTCCAGCTTTCTTTTGATTTCCGTTTGCATGGAATATCTTTTTCCATCCCCTCATTTTCACTCTGTATGTGTCCCTAGGTCTGAAATGGGTCTCTTGTAGACAGCATATATACAGGTCTTGTTTTTGTATCCATTCAGCCAGCCTATGTCCTTTGGTTGGAGCATTTAATCCATTTACATTTAAGGTAGTTATCACTATGTATGTTCCTGTTACCATTTTCTTAATTGTTTTGGGTTTGTTATTGTAGGTCTTTTCCTTCTCTTGCGCTTCCTGCCTAGAGAAGTTCCTTTAGCATTTGTTGTAAAGCTGGTTTGGTGGTGCTGAATTCTCTTAGCTTTTGCTTGTCTGTAGAGGTTTTAATTTCTCCATGGAATCTGAATGTGATCCTTGCTGGGTAGAGTAATCTTGGTTGTAGGTTTTTCTCTTTCATCTCTTTAAATATGTCCTGTCACTCCTTTTTGGCTTGCAGAGTGTCTGCTGAAAGATCAGCTGTTAACCTTATGGGGATTCTCTTGTATGTTATTTGTTGTTTTTCCTTTGCTGATTTTAATATTTTTTCTTTGCATTTAATTTTTGATAGTTTGATTAATATGTGTCTTGGCATGTTTCTCCTTGGATTTATCCTCTATGGGACTCTCTGGACTTCCTGAACTTGATTGACTATTTCCTTTCCCTTATTAAGGTAGTTTTGAACTATAATCTCTTCAAATATTTTCTCAGTCCCTTTTTTTTTCTCTTCTTCTTCTGAGACCCCTATGATTTGAATGTTGTTGCATTTAATGTTGTCCCAGAGGTTTCTGAGATTGTCCTCTATTCTTTTCATTCTTTTTTCTTTATTCTGCTCTGCAGTAGTTATTTCCAGTATTGTTTCTTCTAGGTCATTATCCATTCTTCTGCCTCAGTTATTCTGCTATTGAGTCCTTCTAGATAATTTTTAATTTCATTTGTTGTGTTGTTCATCATTGTTTGTTTGTGCTTTAGTTCTTCTGGGTCCTTGTTAAACATTTCTTATATTTTCTGCGTTTTGTTTTGAAGAGTTTGGATATCTTTACTATCATTACTCTGAATTCTTTTTCAGGTAGACTGCCTATTTCCTCTTCATTTGTTTGGTCTTATGGGTTTTTATTTTGATCCTCCATCTGGTGTGTGTTTCTCTCTCTTCTCGTTTTGATTAACCCACTGTGTTTGGGGTTTCCTTTTTGCAGGCTTCAGTTTCGTACTTCCTGTTGCTTTTGGTGTCTGCCTCCAGTGGCTAATGTTGGTCAGTGGGTTTTGTATGCTTCCTGGTGGAGGGGACTGGTGCCTGTGTTCTGGTGGATGAGGCTGGATCTTGTCTTTCTGATGGGCAGGAATGCATCCGGTGCTGCGTTTTAGGGTTTCTGTGACCTTATTATGATTTTAGGCAACCTTTATGCTAATGAGTGGGATTGTGTTCCTGTCTTGCCAGTTGTTTGGCCTAGGGGGTCCAGCACTTTAGCTTGCTGGTGCTACAGTGCTGGAGACAGTTGAGGGGAGCTGGGTCTTAGTATTGAGATGGAGCTCTCTGGGCGAGATTTTGCCATTTGATATTACATGGAGCCGGAAGGTCTCTGGTGGAGCAATGTCCTGATCTCAGCTCTCCCACCTCAGAGGCACTGGCCTGACACATGGCTGGAGAACCAAGATCCTGTCAGCCACCCAGATTTTGGGAAGTCTGAGGTCTTCTGCCAGCATTCAGTAGGTGTTCTGTAGTAGTTGTTCCACATGTAGATGTATTTCTTATGTATTTGTGGGGAGGAAGATAATCTCCCCGTCTTACTCCTTCGCCATCTTGAAAGTCTCCTTCCACATTCTCTTTTTAAAAAGCAATCATTGATTGTTAGTAGGTTCTGCTGTTCTGATATCTATAAAGTGCAGTGTTAAAATTTTTGTCCTTGTTACTGTTAAAAGCATTGTTTTAAGTATGTAATAGCTGTTATTCCATCATTTTTGAATATTTTATGCAAGCATATGGTAAAATAGTTCCAAAATCTCTTGTGTGTCCCATAGTTTGTCTTTGAAGAATAATGATGAAAGTGACCAGGTATCTTTCTGCAATGTCCAGTAATTCTTTTATATTGTGCTATAACTACTTTCCGTAAATACAACAGAGAGGATGAGCAAAAATTCAATGCTGTTGATTTCTAAATTACCCATAGCCTTCTGCATATCTGTTCCATTCTCAGTGATAACTGCATGATACTCTTTTTAAAAATTTATTTATTCATTTATTTTTTTGGCTGCGCTGGGTCTTTGTTGTGGCACGCAGTCTCTGTGGTGCACGGGCTTCTCTAGTTGCAGTGCACGGGCTTAGTTGCGGTATGTGAGATCATAGTTCTCCCACCAGGGATTGAACCCAGGCCCCCTGCATTGGGAGCGCCGAGTCTTAACACCTGGACTGCAAAGGAAGTCCCTACATGATACTTTTAAAAGTCGATTTTCGGGGAAGGCGGAAGATGGCGGAAGAGTAAGACGCGGAGATCACCTTCCTCCCCACAGATACACCAGAAATACATCTACACGTGCAACAACTCCTACAGAACACCTACTGAAGGCTGGCAGAAGACCTCAGACCTCCCAAAAGGCAAGAAACTCCCCACGTACCTGGGTAGGGCAAAAGAAAAAACAGAGACAAAAGAATAGGGACGGCACCTGCACCAGTGGGAGGGAGCGGTGAAGGAGGAAAAGTTTCCACACTCTAGGAAGCCCCTTCGCGGGCGGAGACTGCGGGAGGCGGAGGGGGGAGCTTCGAAGCTGCGGAGGAGTGCACAGCAACGGGTGCGGAGGGCAAAGCGGCGAGATTCCCGCACAGAGGATCGGTGCCGACCGGCACTCACCAGCCCGAGAGGCTTGTCTGCTCACCCGCCGGGGCGGGCAGGGCTGCGAGCTGAGGCCGGAGCGCAGGGAGAGGACTGGGGTTGGCGGCTTGAACATAGCCTGAAGGGGTTAGTGCACCACAGCTAGCCGGGAGGGAGTCCGGGGAAAAGCCTGCACCTGCAGAAGAGGCAGGAGACTTTTCCTTCCCTCTTTGTTTCCTGGGGCGTGAGGAGAGGGGTTTAAGAACGCTGCTTAAAGGAACTCCAGAGACGGGCGCGAGCCGCGGCTAAAAGCGCGAACCCCAGAGACGGGCGTGAGCCACGGCTGAAAGCGCGGACCCCAGAGACGGGCGCGAGCCGCGGCTGAAAGCGCGGAATCCAGAGACGGGCGCGAGCCGCGGCTGAAAGCGCGGAATCCAGAGACGGGCGCGAGCCGCGGCTGAAAGCGCGGAATTCAGAGACGGGCGCAAGCCGCGGCTAAAAGCGCGGACCCCAGAGGCGGGCGGGAGACGTTAAGGCTGCTGCTGCCGCCACCGAGGGGCCTGTGTGCGAGCACAGGTCACTCTCCACACCCCTCTTCCGCGGAGCCTGTGCAGCCCGCCACTGCCGGGTTCCCGGGATCCAGGGACAACTTCCCCGGGAGAGCGCACAGCGCGCCTCAGGCTGGTGCAAAGTCACGCCGGCCTTTGCCACCGCAGGCCCGCCCCGCACTCTGTGCCCCTCCGTCCCCGCCGGCCTGAGTGCGCCAGAGCCCCCAATCAGCGGCTCTTTTAACCCCATCCTGTCTGAGCAAAAAGCAGACGCCCTCCAGCGATCTACACGCAGTGGCAGGGCCAAATCCAAAGCTTAGCCCTGGGAGCTGTGAGAACAAAGAAGAGAAAGGGAAATCTCTCCCAGCAGCCTCAGAAGCAGCGGATTAAAGCTCCACAATCAACTTGATGTACCCTGCATCTGTGGAATACCTGAATAGACAACCAATCATCCCAAATTAAGGAAGTGGACTTTAGGAGCAAGATCTATGATTTTTTCCCCTTTCCTCTTTTTGTGAATGTGTATGTGTATGCTTCTGTGTGAGATCTTGTCTGTATAGTCTTGCTTCCATCATTTGTCCTAGGGTTCTATCCGTCCATGTTTTTTTTAAAAATTTTTTTATTAATAATTAATTTTAATAACCTTATTATACTTTACCTTCGTTCTTTCTTTCTTTCTTTCCGTCCTTCCTTCCCTCCTTTAGACAACGAATCATCCCAAATTGAGGAGGTGGTCTCTGACAGCAAGATTTAGGATTTTTCCCCATTTACCTCTTTTAGTGAGGGTGTATGTGTATGCTTCTGTGTAAGATTTTGTCTGTATAGCTTTGCTTCCAACATTTGTCCTAAGGTTCTTTCCGTCCTTTTTTTTTTTTCTAAATAAGAAGTTTTTAATTCAATAACTTTATTATACTTTATTTTATTTTTACTGTATCTTCTTTCTTTCTGTCTTTTTTCCTTCTTTCCCTCCTTCCTTCCTTCCTCCCTCCCTCCCTCCCTCCTTTCTTTCCTTCTTGCCTTCTTTGCTTCTTTCTTTCTTTCTTCCTTCCTTCCTACCCTCCTTTCCTTCTTTCTTTCCTCATACTTCTACTAATTCCCTCTACTTTTTCTCCCTTTTATCCTGAGCCTGTGGATGAAAAGCTTTTGGTGCTCCAGCCAGGAGGCAGGGCTCTGCCTCTGAGGTAGGACAGCCAACTTCAGGACACTGATCAACAAGAGACCTCCCAGCTCCACATAATATCAAACGGCGAAAATCTCCCAGAGACCTCCATCTTAACACCAGCACCCAGCTTCACTCAACGACCAGCAAGCCACCCCACCCATTAGCAGAGAGGCTGCCTAAAATCATAATAAGGCCACAGACGCCCCCAAACACACCACCAGACGTGAACCTGCCCACTAGAGAGACAAGATCCAGCCTCATCCACCACAACACAGGCACTAGCCCCCTCCACCAGGAAGCCTACACAACCCACTGAACCAACCTTAGCCACTGGAGACAGACATCAAAAACAGGAGGAACTACAAACCTGCAGCCTGCAAAAAGGAGACCCCAAACACAGTAAGATAAGCAAAATGAGAAGACAGAAAAACACACAGCAGATAAAGGAGCAAGATAAAAATGCACCAGACCTAACAAATGAAGAGGAAATAGGCAGTCTACCTGAAAGAGAATTCAGAATAATGATAGTAAGGTTGATCCGAAATCTTGGAGATAGAATGGACAATAGATTGGACAAAATGCAAGAATCAGTTAACAAGGACCTAGAAGAACTAAAGATGAAACAAGCAACGATGAACAACACAATAAATGAAATTAAAAGTACTCTAGATGGGATCAATAGCAGAATAACTGAGGCAGAAGAACGGATAAGTGACCTGGAAGATAAAATAGTGGAAATAACTACTGCAGAGCAGAATAAAGAAAAAAGAATGAAAAGAACTGAGGACAGTCTCAGAGACCTCTGGGACAACATTAAACGCACCAACATTCGAATTATAGGGGTTCCAGAAGAAGAAGAGAAAAAGAAAGGGACTGAGAAAATATTTGAAGAGATTATAGTTGAAAACTTCCCTAATATGGGAAAGGAAATAGTTAATCAAGTCCAGGAAGCACAGAGAGTCCCATACAAGATAAATCCAAGGAGAAATACGCCAAGACACATATTAATCAAACTGTCAAAAATTAAATACAAAGAAAGCATATTAAAAGTAGCAAGGGAAAAACAACAAATAACACATAAGGGAATCCCCATAAGGTTAACAGCTGATCTCTCAGCAGAAACCCTACAAGCCAGAAGGGAGTGGCAGGACATACTGAAAGTGATGAAGGAGAAAAACATGCAGCCAAGACTACTCTACCCAGCAAGGATCTCATTCAGATTTGATGGAGAAATTAAAACCTTTACAGACAAGCAAAAGCTGAGAGAGTTCAGCAACACCAAACCAGCTTTACAACAAATGCTAAAGGATCTTCTCTAGGCAAGAAACACAAGAGAAGGAAAAGACCTATAACGACGAACCCAAAACAATTTAGAAAATGGGAATAGGAACATACATATCGATAATTACCTTAAATGTAAATGGACTAAATGCTCCCACCAAAAGACACAGATTAGCTGAATGGATACAAAAACAAGACCCTTATATATGCTGTCTACAAGAGACCCACTTCAGACCTAGAGACACATACAGACTGAAAGTAAGGGGATGGAAAAAGATATTCCATGCAAATGGAAGCCAAAAGAAAGCTGGGGTAGCAATTCTCATATCAGACAAAATAGACTTTAAAAAAAGGACTATTAAAAGAGACAAAGAAGGACACTACATAATGATCAAGGGATCGATCCAAGAAGAAGATATAACAGTTGTTAATATTTATGCACCCAACATAGGAGCACCTCAATACATTAGGCAAATACTAACAGCCATAAAAGGGGAAATCGACAGTAACACATTCATAGTAGGGGACTTAAACACCCCACTTTCACCCATGGACAGATCATCCAAAATGAAAATAAATAAGGAAACACAAGCTTTAAATGATACATTAAACAAGATGGACTTAATTGATATTTATAGGACACTCCATCCAAAAACAACAGAATACACATTTTTCTCAAGTGCTCATGGAACATTCTCCAGGATAGATCATATCTTAGGTCACAAATCAAGCCTTGGTAAATTTAAGAAAATTGAAATTGTATCAAGTATCTTTTCTGACCACAACGCCATGAGACTAGATATCAATTACAGGAAAAGATCTGTAAAAAATACAAACACATGGAGGCTAAACAATACACTACTTAATAATGAAGAGATCACTGAAGAAATCAAAGAGGAAATCAAAAAATACCTAGAAACAAATGACAATGGAGATACAACGACCCAAAACCTGTGGAATGCAGCAAAAGCAGTTCTAAGGGGGAAGTTTATAGCAATACAAGCCCACCTTAAGGAGCAGGAAACATCTCGAATAAACAACCTAACCTTGCACCTCAAGCAATTAGAGAAAGAAGAACAAAAAAAACCCCAAAGCTAGCAGAAGGAAAGAAATCATAAAAATCAGATCAGAAATAAATGAAAAAGAAATGAAGGAAACAATAGCAAAGATCAATAAAACTAAAAGCTGGTTCTTTGAGAAGATAAACAAAATAGATAAACCACTAGCCAGACTCATCAAGAAAAAAAGGGAGAAGACTCAAATCAATAGAATTAGAAATGAAAAAGGAGAGATAACAACTGACACTGCAGAGATAAAAGAGATCATGAGAGATTACTACAAGCAACTCTATGCCAATAAAATGGACAATCTGGAAGAAATGGACAAATTCTTAGAAATGCACAACCTGCCAAGACTGAATCAGGAAGAAATAGAAAATATGAACAGACCAATCACAAGCACTGAAATTGAAACTGTGATTAAAAATCTTCCAACAAACAAAAGCCCAGGACCAGATGGCTTCACAGGCGAATTCTATCAAACATTTAGAGAAGAGCTAACACCTATCCTTCTCAAACTCTTCCATAATATAGCAGAGGGAGGACCACTCCCAAACTCCTTCTACGAGGCCACCATCACCTTGATACCAAAACCAGACAAGGATGTCACAAAGAAAGAAAACTACAGGCCAATATCACTGATGAACATAGACGGAAAAATCCTCAACAAAATACTAGCAAACAGAATCCAACAGCACATTAAAAGGATCATACACCATGATCAAGTGGGATTTATTCCAGGAATGCAAGGATTCTTCAATATACGCAAATCTATCAATGTGATAAACCATATTAACAAATTGAAGGAGAAAAACCATATGATCATCTCAATAGATGCAGAGAAAGCTTTTGACAAAATTCAACACCCATTTATGATAAAAACCCTGCAGAAAGTAGGCATAGAGGGAACTTTCCTCAACATAATAAAGGCCATATATGACAAGCCCACAGCAAACATCATCCTCAATGGTGAAAAACTGAAAGCATTTCCACTAAGATCAGGAACAAGACAAGGTTGCCCACTCTCACCACTATTATTCAACATTGTTTTGGAAGTTTTAGCCACAGCAATCAGAGAAGAAAAGGAAATAAAAGGAATCCAAATTGGAAAAGAAGAAGTAAAGCTGTCACTGTTTGCAGATGACATGATCCTATAGATAGAGAACCCTCAAGATGCTACCAGAAAACTACTAGAGCTAATCAATGAATTTGGTAAAGTGGCAGGATACAAAATTAATGCACAGAAATCTCTGGCATTCCTATATACTAATGATGAAAAATCTGAAAGTGAAATCAAGAAAACACTCCCATTTACCATTGCAACAAAAAGAATAAAATATCTAGGAATAAACCTACCTAAGGAGACAAAAGACCTGTATGCAGAAAATTATAAGACACTGATGAAAGAAATTAAAGATGATATAAATAGATGGAGAGATATACCATGTTCTTGGATTGGAAGAATCAACATTGTGAAAATGACTCTACTACCCAAAGCAATCTATAGATTCAATGCAATCCCTATCAAACTACCACTGGCATTTTTCACAGAACTAGAACAAAAAATTTCACAATTTGTATGGAAACACAAAAGACCCCGAATAGCCAAAGCAATCTTGAGAACGAAAGAAGGAACTGGAGGAATCAGGCTCCCTGACTTCAGACTATACTACAAAGCTACAGTCATCAAGACGGTATGGTACTGGCACAAAAACAGAAAGATAGATCAATGGAACAGGATAGAAAGCCCAGAGATAAACCCATGTACATATGGACACCTTATCTTTGATAAAGGTGACAGTAATGTACAATGGAGAAAGGACAGCCTCTTCAATAAGTGGTGCTGGGAAAACTGGACAGGTACATGTAAAAGTATGAGATTAGATCACTCCCTAACACCATACACAAAAATAAGCTCAAAATGGATTAAAGACCTAAATGTAAGGCCAGAAACTATCAAACTCTTAGAGGAAAACATAGGCAGAACACTCTATGACATAAATCAAAGCAAGATCCTTTCTGACCCACCTCCTAGAGTAATGGGAATAAAAACAAAAATAAACAAATGGGACCTAATGAAACTTCAAAGCTTTTGCACAGCAAAGGAAACCATAAACAAGACCAAAAGACAACCCTCAGAATGGGAGAAAATATTTGCAAATGAAGCAACCGACAAAGGATTAATCTCCAAAATTTACAAGCAGCTCATGCAGCTCAATAACAAGAAAACAAACAACCCAATCCAAAAATGGGCAGAAGACCTAAATAGACATTTCTCCAAAGAAGATATACAGACTGCCAACAAACACATGAAAGAATGCTCAACATCACTAATCATTAGAGAAATGCAAATCAAAACTACAATGAGATATCATCTCACACCAGTCAGAATGGCCATCATCAAAAAATCTAGAAACAATAAATGCTGGAGAGGGTGTGGAGAAAAGGGAACCCTCTTACACTGTTGGTGGGAATGTAAATTGATACAGCCACTGTGGAGAACAGTATGGAGGTTCCTTAAAAAGCTACAAATAGAACTACCATATGACCCAGCAATCCCACTACTGGGCATATACCCTGAGAAAACCATAATTCAAAAAGAGACATGTACCAAAATGTTCATTGCAGCTCTATTTACAATAGCCCGGAGATGGAAACAACCTAAGTGCCCATCATCGGATGAATGGATAAAGAAGATGTGGCACATATATACAATGGAATATTACTCAGCCATAAAAAGAAACGAAATTGAGCTATTTGTAATGAGGTGGATAGACCTAGAGTCTGTCATACAGAGTGAAGTAAGTCAGAAAGAGAGAGACAAATACCGTATGCTAACACATATATATGGAATTTAAGAAAAAAAAATGTCATGAAAAACCTAGGGGTAAAGCAGGAATAAATACGCAGACCTCTTAGAGAATGGACTTGAGGTTATGGGGAGGGGGAAGGGTGAGCTGTGACAGGGCGAGAGAGAGTCATGGGCATATACACACTAACAAACGCAGTAAGGTAGATAGCTAGTGGGAAGCAGCCGCATGGCACAGGGATATTGGCTCGGTGCTTTGTGACAGCCTGGAGGGGTGGGATGGGGAGGGTGGGAGGGAGGGAGACGCAACAGGGAAGACATATGGGAACATATGTTTATGTATGACTGATTCACTTTGTTATAAAGCAGAAACTAACACACCATTGTAAAGCAATTATACCCCAATAAAGATGTAAAAAAAAAAAAAAAAGAAAAGTCGATTTTCTATTGAATAAATATTTAGAATTCTTGAAATGTTAGTGGAGACCTAAAAATTTCAGCAAACAAAGCAATAGAAGGATTTTATTCATCATGTATCCACCAGGCTATGAAACTTAGGTCTTATAGTTGTTTCTATATATCCAAATCTCTGATTACAAGATAGAGAAGTACCACATTTAATAATAATCATAATTATTGTAGCAGTTAACCCTTACAACAATAAATATTTGTATAATTTAATTGACTGAGTTAAAAGTATAAAGCACTTAAGGAAATTTTCATTCCAATTAATATTTAGAATGCTTACTTGTATTTGTCAGTGAATAGTTGCATATTGACAGTAACTCCAAATGATATGTTTTGTTCATAATACTGATGTTGATGTACTAAAGAGATTCAATGCCAACCTATGAGGTCACAGGATCATTGATTGCTCCTAAGACCAGGGATGTCAGAAATAATGTAGAAGTATCTATTTGGCTAAAGTCCAATGCCAAAGCCTAACTGCAAATACCTAGTCTGCAGCCAGACTTTGATGCATCTCTGGTGTTTTCTAGAATTCTACCTTTCCTGTATATTGCTCTTTGGGTAATGTTATACTATGAAGCAACAGTAATCATAGGCTTTTAAAAGTATTCCACTATATAGCTTAAAACTGTTGTCTTTTTTTTAAATCACAGAGTGTGCAAGCAAGCAGAATTTTATTTGAGAAATTTACATCTGAAAGCAAGGAACGTGTCATTACTTTAAATCAACATAGAAGTTTTAGGGTAAGTATAATTTTTATTCTAAATTATGGGTTGGTGGCTTTATGTGACTACAGTTCAGATATTATTTCTAGCGATTTCAGAAATAATTTCTTGATGCTTCCTCATTCTGGGAAATGCCTCAGAATATTCACTAGTGTCTTTGCAGAGGACATGTTTCCTCTTTCAAATCTGTGGTCTTTATGACACTCAGAAGATGTTATTTACTAATCAATAGCAGGATATCTGCTGTGAGTTTTCCTAAAATTCCTAAAATGTCTGGGTTTGCACTCATTTATCACTGCTTGCCCAGGTTTTAAATGATCAAAGGAACATGTTTATGAATCTTTTGACCAAATGCAGGGAGGGAATTGTTTATGGCTATGAAACAGAGTAAAACTGAATTCTCTAAATGGTGATTGGACTCATGCCCATGACATTATTATCCCTACAGTGTATCTAAATAAACTAATTAATAAACACAATTGGAGAGAAAAGAGAGCAATTGAGGGAAGAAGAAAGGTATGAAACTTATATTAGTGGTTTAATAAATATCTTGAACTTTATGAGGGACAAACAAGAAAGGGTTTTATTTTTCTTTCCTTAAGGCCTTCAGCCCTTACTCCCCTTGGTGATATCTTGGGATGATGAGTGTCACATAGTAGAGAGCCTTATTGACCTAGGACAAGTCAAATCCCCATTCTGGTCAGTTATACTAGGTTTAATAATGTGTCTGTGCCGCCTTCCGTATTCCCCATACAGTCAGGTAATACTTATTTTTGGAGTAATATTTCTATTTAATATAGATCACTTTTGCTGTTTTTAACATATATCATTATTGCTTATTAAATGTTTGCCCTCATATATGTTTTATCTTATTTTTCATTAGTCTAAGTGATATGGGGGTCATATCATTCTTGTTTTATCCACAGCACCTAGAACAGTGACCATCACTTAAAAACATAATTGAACCAACAAATGACACTTTCTAGTTTGGAATGCATAGACTACTCTAGTAGCATTACTTATACCTACCTGTCAGATATTACTGTTTTTAACGGCTATTTCTAATCCATCCTCCCTATTGTCCCCTGCAATGTTCTTAAAACACAGGTGTAATTACAACACTCAATCTCAACAAACTGAATAACTCCACCTATCAAAGTCAGAGTGCTTAACTAAGCCTCATAACCTGGCCTTGACTATATTTTCTATCTTACCTCCCATTATGCTTCTGCTTCCATGTAACCTCCAGGTACCCTGTACTCTGCCTGCACCAGAGTCCTTGGGGACTAAAATCCCAGCACCTTGACACTTCTCTGTGCTTGTTTAGGCTATTCCGTTGGCCTGGGATGTTCTCAACCCCTTCTCAGTTTATGGAAATGTCACTACCTTTTACAGGCCAGCCCTAATGCTACCTCTTCAAGCTGGTCAATCCAGGTTCCTTTCCATTCTGAATTGACCTCCACCTCTCCTGTGCTCTCTTTACACCTGATTCATGCTATCTTTACAGTCATTGTTACAGCTGCTTTGGATTATAGTTACTTCTTTATGTCTGTTTCCACCATCATACATGAAATATGTCATTTTTTTTGTACTTTCTACTCTATTTGGTATGTTAGTACTTCGCAACTCTTTTAGTATAATAGTTCTCATAGCAAGTAATAATATTTGTGTGGCCTTATGGGGTAAAAGGTTGAGGTTGCTCATGATTTAAAGGAGACTGTTCAGTAGCCACTGAAAAGTAGGAGGAACAGTAGCCACTCCAGGTCCCACTAGTGCAGCCCCAGGGCTAAGAGGATTAATGGCCCAGCATATCTATGGCATATTTACACACACCTGTGCTACTTTCTGGAAACTTTCGTGTTTGTTATATATGTTGAATTAAAAAAATAAGATAGCTTCCATTATTATACACTTTTCAAAATTAATTGATGGATTTTAAGCTCTGCTCCCATCTGTGAAGTCAGTGATTACAAAATCAGTAAGAACCTGTATTTTAATTAGTGTTTCTGCATTTCATTAATTTACTTAAACAGTTATTATTAGCCGATTGTCATATATTTTAGTTTACCAAATAGTGTCTAGAGTCAGTGTATATTTGTCATTTGATTATTTCACAGATGTTTTTCCTAAGAAAATCAGCCTCATTTGAAAATATCCAAAAATGTTTCAGCATGCAATCTCCACAATTAAAGGTATGATAATTTTTCAGTTTTTGTTATTCAAAAGAAATGTTTACATTTCTAGTAATAATCACCACCTATGCTTTTTGTTGGCTTTCCTGAAATAGTGTGATCACTGATTCATCCAGAGTTGACTGAAATTTTGGATTCAACTGTGTATTTGGTAGCCCCTGTAAGATTGTTGTTCATAGTGCCAATTGAAGATTTTCAACATCTCTTGGAAGTGTCTCATATTCATACTTTGACTTTACTTGGTATATTATAAATCAAGTCACTTATAATATTGATCTACGCTTGCATTGGGCTCATGGTGTTAATACATTTTCATGGACTCTATTCCAGTTTGGTCTTGAGCTACACAATATCCTGATAAGAGCGAAGATGAGATAGATACTGTCCTTGTTTTATACATGAAAAAGCAAAGGTCAGAAAGTGATAAGTGGCAGAGCTAGTACTTAAACCCACACCTTCTCTTACCAAACGCAATGGACTTTCCTCTGCAACAAGAATCCATAAGCGTTTTTTTTTTTTTTTTTTTTACATCTTTATTGGGGTATAATCGCTTTACAATGGTGTGTTAGTTTCTGCTTTATAACAAAGTGAATCAGTCATACATAAACATATGTTCCCATATGTCTTCCCTGTTGCGTCTCCCTCCCTCCCACCCTCCCCATCCCACCCCTCCAGGCTGTCACAAAGCACCGAGCCAATATCCCTGTGCCATGCGGCTGCTTCCCACTAGCTATCTACCTTACTGCGTTTGTTAGTGTGTATATGCCCATGACTCTCTCTCGCCCTGTCACAGCTCACCCTTCCCCCTCCCCATAACCTCAAGTCCGTTCTCTAAGAGGTCTGCGTATTTATTCCTGCTTTACCCCTAGGTTTTTCATGACATTTTTTTTTCTTAAATTCCATATATATGTGTTAGCATACGGTATTTGTCTCTCTCTTTCTGACTTACTTCACTCTGTATGACAGACTCTAGGTCTATCCACCTCATTACAAATAGCTCAATTTCGTTTCTTTTTATGGCTGAGTAATATTCCATTGTATATATGTGCCACATCTTCTTTATCCATTCATCCGATGACGGGCACTTAGGTTGTTTCCATCTCCGGGCTATTGTAAATAGAGCTGCAATGAACATTTTGGTACATGTCTCTTTTTGAATTATGGTTTTCTCAGGGTATATGCCCAGTAGTGGGATTGCTGGGTCATATGGTAGTTCTATTTGTAGCTTTTTAAGGAACCTCCATACTGTTCTCCACAGTGGCTGTATCAATTTACATTCCCACCAACAGTGTAAGAGGGTTCCCTTTTCTCCACACCCTCTCCAGCATTTATTGTTTCTAGATTTTTTGATGATGGCCATTCTGACTGGTGTGAGATGATATCTCATTGTAGTTTTGATTTGCATTTCTCTAATGATTAGTGATGTTGAGCATTCTTTCATGTGTTTGTTGGCAGTCTGTATAAGCGTTTTTGAGTGCTGATCTTACGTTTAGTGGCATTGGCAAATAGCTCCCAGCTTTTGTTTTTCTCTCTGAAATCTGACACTCAGCTTCCTTGATTCTCCATGTTACTTGCTTCTAACTTGCTTTTAACCTGCTTAACTTTAGCCTGCTTCCTATTGCATTTCTGGCATTCTTCTTTCTTACCAACTTTTTGATTGTTCTGTCTTGTATTCCTGTACACTGACACCATCCTTAAGACTTTTCTATTGCCATATAATTAATATATAACATTATATTAGTTTCAGGTGTACCACATAATTATTTGGTACCTGTGTATATTGTGAAATGATCATCACAGTAAGTCTAGTTAACATCCATCATCCCACATATTTACACTATTTTTCTTGTGCTGAGAACTTCTAAGAGCTACTTTCTTAGCAACTTTCAAATATACAATACGGTATTTTAACTGTAATCACCATGCTGTACATTAAATCATCCCCAGGACTTATTTATTTTATAACTAAAAGTTTGTACCTTTTGACCACCACACCCAGTTTGCCCATCTCCTACTCCCTGCCTCTGGCAACCATGAATCTGTTCTCTGTATCTATGAGGGTTTTTTTTCCTGTTGTTTGTTTGTTTTTAGATTCTACATATAAGTGAGGTCATACAGTATTTCTCTTTCTCTGTCTGACTTATTTCATTTAGCAGAATGTCCTCAAGGTCCATCCATGTCATTGCCAGTGGCAGGATTTCCTTCTTTTTTATGGCTGAATGACATTCTATTGTGTGTGTATACCTATATCTGTATCTATATCACATTTTCTTTATTCATTCATCTGTTGATAGGTAGATTGTTTCCGTATCTTGGCTATCATGAATGATGTGGCTATGAAAGTGGGAGTGTGGATATCTCTTCAAGATCCTGATTTCATTTCCTTTGGCTATATACCCAGAAGTGGGATTGCTGGATCATATGGTAGTTCTATTTTTAATTTTTTGAAGAGTCTCTATGCTGTTTCCATAGTGGCTGTACCAATTTACATTTCCCACAATAGTGTACAAGGGTTCCAACACTTGAACTCACACTTCCAACACAGCCTCACCAACACTTGATGTCTCTTATCTTTTTCTTGTCTTTTTGATAATAGCTATTCTAACAGGTGTGAGGTGATATCTCACTGTGATTTTTATTTGCATTTCCCTGATAATTAGTGACATTGAGTACCTTTTCATGAACCAGTTGGCCATTTGCATATCTTCTTGGGAAAAGTCTCTACTGAGTTTCTTTGCCCATTTTTAAATTGGATTGTTTGTTTTTCTTGCTATCGAGTTGGAAGAGTTTCTTACATATTTTGGAATTAACTCCTTATGAGATAGATGGTTTGTAAATATTTTCTCCCATTTCGTAGGTTGCCTTTTCATTCTGCAGATTGTTTATTTTGCTGTGCAGAGGCTTTTAAGTTTGATGTAGTCCCACTTGTTTATTTTTGCTTTTGTTGCTTGTGCTTTTGGTGTCATATCCAAAAAATCATCACCAAGACCAAGATCAAGGAACTTTTCCCTGTGGTTTCTTCTAGTTTTACAGTTTCAGGTCTTACATTTAAGTTTTTAATTCATTTTGAGTTAATTTTTGTGTGTAGTGTAAGATAGGAGTCCAATTTCATTCTTTAGCATGTGAATATTCAATTTTCCCAGGACAGTTTATTGAAGAACCTATACTTTCACCATTGAGTATTGTTGGCTCCCTTGTCAAATATTAGTTGACTATATATGCATGGGATAATTTCTGAGATTCTGATTCTGTTCCATTGGTCTCTGTGTCTGTTTTGTTTTTGTTTTTGTTTTTTTTTTTGGCAGTACACGGGCCTCTCACTGTTCTGGCCTCTCCCATTGTGGAGCACAGGCTCCAGACGCGCAGGCTCAGCGGCCATGGCTCACGGGCCTAGCCGCTCCACGACATGTGAGATCTTCCCAGACCGGGACACGAGCCCGTGTCCCCTGCATCATCAGGCAGACTCTCAACCACTGCGCCACCAGGGAAGCCCTGGGCAGAGGATCTTAATAGACATTTTTCCAAAGAAGATATACAGGTAGCCCAACAGGCACATGAAAAGATGTTCAACATCACTAATTATTAGGGAAATGCAAATCAAAACCAGTGAGCTATTACCTCACACCTGTTAGAATGGCTATTATCCAGAAGGCAAGAAATAACAAGTATTGGAGAGGATGTGGAGAAAAGGGAACCTTCTTACACTGTTAGTGAGATTGTAAATTGGTGCAGCCACTATGGAAAACAGTATGGAGGTTCCTCAAAAAATTAAGAATAGAATTATCATGTGATCCGGGTATTCCACTTCTGGGTGTTTATCCAAAGAATATGAAAACAATAATTGGAAAAGATATATGCACTCCTATGTTCATTGCAACATTATTTATAATTGCTGAAATATGGAAACAACCTAAGTGTGCATCCATGGATGAATGAATAAAGAAGATGTGGCGCATATATATATATATATATATATATATATATATATACACACACACACATACATAGTGGTATGTTTGTGTGTGTGTCTTATACATATACGTGCACAGACACAATGGACTACTACTCATCCATAAAAAGAATGAAATCTTGTCACTTGTGACAACATAGATGGACTTTGAGGGTATTATTCTAAGTGAAATAAGTCAGAAGGAAAAAGACAAATGTCATATGATTTCACTAATGTGTGGAATTTAAAATGAAACAAAACCAAAATAAATAAATAAACAAATCAAAACCAAAAGAAACTCATAGATACAGAGAACAGATTGTTGTTACCAGAGGAGAAGGGGGCTTGCAGGGTGAGGAAAAGGGGTGAAGGGGGTCAGTTTAATGGTGATGGATGGTAGACTTTGGGGGTGGTCACTTTGTAGTATATACAGATGTTGAATGAGAGTGTTGTACACCTGAAACTTACATAATAAAAAGTATAATGATAAATACTGTTCTTATATGTGGAATCTAAAAAGCATAACTTATAGAAACATAGAGTAGACTTGTGGTTGCAAGGGCTGGGGCAGGAGAAGAGGAATGGGGAGATGTTTGTCAATGGGTGTAAACCTTCATTTATGAGATAAATTCTGGGGCTCTAAGGTACAGCATGGTGACTATAATTAACAATACTATATTATATACTTGAAAGTTGTTAAAAGAGTAGATCTTAAATGTTATCACCACACAAAAACAATGGTAATTATATGAGGGGATTGGGGTGTTAACTAACCTTATCGTGGTAATCATTTCACAGTATATATGTTTATCATATCATTACACAGCATACCTTGAGTTTATATATGTTATATGTCAATAATATCTCAGTGAAGCTGGAAAACAAACAAAAAACCCAAACCTACCTGGTAGTTCTGCTTTATAGTTATAGATTCTGTCAGTAATTCCTTCTTAAGTGTTCTACAGAGCTGCATAATTCATAGCTAGTCAGCAAGTGGGGAATATGAAAATCTTACATTCTACTTTTTTTCAGGCTGTTCTACTTTTTCTTGGTACATACATATGTGTTTATTTTTCTTGATATATACATATACATACATATATTCTATAGTCTGTATTTCTCTATTCTCTATTCTAATTACATATTGAGTTGAATACAATTTCTTGAGATGGGGGAAGTATATATAGTAAGTCACAGAGAGGGTCAATATCCCTATTGCACTTTAGTACATCTTAAAGTATATAACCAGCTTGTATGGAATTGTTATATTTGGAATTTGGGCCTATATTCACTATAACGAAAAATATTTCTGTAACGAATTATTATTTACTAGGAAAGTTAAATGCAGTTAATTTAGTGACAGTAGCTCAAAAGGCAAGAAATGCTGTATCAAAGGATTGGAACTGCTATCTCTTTTATTAGTAATGAGTGTTGTTAGAGTTTCAAGTTACTAATGCATAATTCTTGTAAATTATTTATTAATGTATTATATTAATATTATTATTAAAAATGAAGTTGGTTCTCTAATGATTAGATAAAATGAATATTAGGCTGAAATTCTGTTATTTAAGCCTGTAAGTATTGAATTGAAAATAATTGAATAGTACGTATAGAAATTCAATATTGTTAAGGTGCTTTTGAAAATAGATTTACAAATTGATTTTATTTATTTATTTATTTTTGGCTGCATTGGGTCTTCATTGCTGTGTGCAGGCTTTCTCTAGTTGCAGTGAGCGGGGGCTACTCTTCGTTGTGGTGCACAGGCTTCTTATTGCGGTGGCTTCTCTTGTTGTGGAGCACGGGCTCTAGGCACACAGGCTTCAGTAGTTGTGGCACATGGGCTCAGTAGTTGTGGCTCGTGGGCTCTAGAGCACAGGCTCAGTAGTTGTGGCGCATGGGCTTAGTTGCGCCGCAGCATGTGGGATCTTCCCGGACCAGGGCTCTAAGCCATGTCCCCTGCATTGGCAGGCGGATTCTTAACCATTGTGCCACCAGGGAAGTCCCACAAATTGATTTTATAAGGTAAGGCATTTTAATAATTTTTGCCCATTCTACCACTTGTTTTTGCATTAAACTAAAAGTAGAGCACGCATTTTATTTGGATATGTAAAGAGCATTCATTTTTAATTAAGAATATATAAAATCACAATTAATTCATATCTACTTTATAGTGTTACTTTTATGTAGCTAATGCAATGTCATGTGACCAAATTATTGCACTTTGCTTTAACTAACCCACTGTTAACTTATAAGCTCACTTTTGAAAAACATCAAGAACAGATGATTTTAAATTTTTCAATAGTGACCAAATTACATTAATAGCAATTGTAACTGAATTAATTTTAAATGTACAGCACCTAAATTGATTTTTTCTGTTTCTTTGTCTCCTTATAAATAAGAGAGTAAAATCTGCAGTTGAGTTGAAGAAGGAGACCATAACTCCATTAGAGATTAAGGATGACATGCAAAGCAATATGAAAGAGGTGACGTTTCAGAAAACAAAGGAGTTGGAGCACTGGATGGCTGAGCAAAATGAAACTGAGGAACCCGTCCCTGTGAAAGACAATACAGATACTATTTTAGACAACATGCAGGGCAGATACAGTTCGAGAGGCCTGTCTCCCTCTCTCATTGAAGCATCTAGACAAGCTGGCATTACTAACGTTGTTTATCCCAAGAAAAAGAAGATGAAACTGAAGAAAGGATTAAGACTCAGTAAACTTACACTTGTGTATGATGAGTTATCCAAGCCTCCAAAAATTCTTAAAAGGTCTGTTTAATCAACAATTGTTATAGTTTAAGAAATGTATTATGGTTTGGGCCTTAATTTTCTAATTCAGTCATTGAAGGATCCTTTTGTGTGTGTATTTCCTGGGCCCATCTCTGGTACCAATTAATTTATCAGTCAGGGTCCCAGGAGTAAACAGCATTCTCAATTTAGAATAATTCTAAGGGGGTATAACAAGGGCAATTTACAAAGATGTCAGGGCATAGGGAAACCACAAATGATAGAGTAGTATCCTGGGACTAGAAATAATAGAGCCAATCTCTACCCCTAAGTATGAGAGGACAAAAAGAGGGAGTGATTACTAGAACCTGGAAGAAAGAAATTGTAAGGAAAGGATTTCCTTGAAATAAATAGTGAACTTTGGACAAAGATCATGGCCAGTGTGAGGCAACCCTTCAGGAGGGGACCAGAGCAATAAATACTTTGACTTCACTCTTTCCCTTTTCAGGGCTCCTAATTGGACATATTTGATGAGAAGATATTAAGGGATCCTATGTCTGTAGTCTGTACGGACTAGTACTCCAGGGCAAAGAGCAAGGTAGAGAAGGATAGAGATAAATGTGCAGGTAGAAACAAAACCTATTTGGCACAGATGGTCTTTCTAAGGTGGCATTTGACCAGAAATAGTAATTGAGAAGGAGTCAGCCACTCAGAAGGACTGGAAAATGCAATACCCTTGAGGCTTGCTCTGTGCCTGGAACAGTGGGAGGCGAGAAAGTGTTATTAGAGACATTTGCTGGGGTCTTATCATGTAGAGTCTTGTAGACTATGGTGAAAAATTTGATTTGTATTCTAGGTACTAGAGAAAACTCTTGGAGGGAGTGACATGATCTGATTTACATTTGTTTAAAAAAAAAACATGCTAGCTGCCATGTGGAGAATGGATGAGACCAAGAGGAGAAGCAGGGAACTAAGAAGTTATTGTACTCTAGACAGAAGAGATGATGGTGGCTTGCACTAGAGTGTAGAGAAGAGTGGGGAGTGTCACAGAGTAAGGAAAGGAAAGGGTACTGATTTTTCTCACTCTTATTCTCCTACTTTTAGCACGGGTCTTTCTCATAGTACACACTCGGTAAATATTAATGAAATGATGGGGTGTGATTTTTTTTTTCTTCCCTAGTACTGCACCGGCATGCATAAATGCTACTGAATGAAAACTGTGTGGGAAATGGAGAGTTTGAGGAGGATAATCCTAGAAGAAACATACCATTTGAAAGCTTATTACATGTCATCTAATTTGATAGCCTACTAAGTTTGGGATGAAGTCTGGGATGTTTTTTTGTTAGCCTGTTGTGGAGGCAAATCTTTCCTTCTTCCTCAAGTTCATTAGATGTCATTTCTTTTCTCACATCAAGTTTTAACTCCTCAATTCTCCATTGTATTTCCTCCGGTTGGTGGTAGGGGTGTAAATTAAGCCTGAAGGGAGCACTGACCCTTTATTTCAGTTCTCTACAAAGGCTGCATCTTTAATAACAGTCTTCTGCTTTTATAAACTCACAGAGATTCTTCATATGATCTCAATGAATGAACAGGAGGACTTGGTTTGCATAAAAGTACCATGTAATTTTATTTTGATGACAGAGAAATAGTAATTTTGTCTGTGGCTGAGTTGATTTATTCATTATAAAAATTATATTTCTGTAATTTAAAAATCACTCTTTTGAATACTAGATCAGAGTCTCACGGAATCCTTCCTGGACAGAAGAAATTTTTGCTCAAAGTTCCACTATATGAACGTCTATTACGGTGTCCCAGTGTACCTTTGTGTTTAAATTTTGACAAATTTGCCCAGAGTAAAGGAAGAATCCCAGAAAATAGTGGTCCTCAAACATGGGCTCTTGACATGTTCTCTAAGCCTAAACAAAAGAAGACAACCCCAAGAGAGAAAGTTGTTAAAATATCTGTTCATGAAGACTCGTCTGAAGGAGTGAAAAAAACACCAGAAATAGAATTGAGTGATTCTTTCGAGTCTCGTCTTCCTCCAGCGGTCATTAGACATTATGAATCCGAAGTGGAGATCTTGACTGAAGAAATAAATAGTAAGAAGAAATATCCTGCATTTTTATATTGTAGGCGCGGAGCTCTTTATAGGAAACTGGGAAAGCTCCAGAGTGCCATGAATGATCTACAGGAAGTGAGTTTTTATTTAATCAAAATAATAATATTAACAATTTATCCTTGCTTATAACTATATATTAACTTTTACTAGAATTTTGAACAATGAATATTTGTATTATACACGTGGGATGGTGAAATTATGATTATTGGCATTTTCAAATAATTAACATTAAAAACACTTGATTTTGTCTGTCAGATTGGGAGGCATCATTTTATACTATACACATACAAAGCCATTGGGATCAATAATGTTTGAAAATTTACTTGATGGGATATCTTCCCCTAAATCAATTTAAATTGAATTTATACATTTATTTTCTAGGCTATACTCTTGGAGCCATTGTTTCTCAATGCCTATTGGCACCGACATTTCATTTATCTTTTCCAAGGCAGAATTAATGAAGCTTTGGATGACTTGAATTATATAAATAAATATAATAAAAATAATGCAGGTGGGTTGTCTGTGCAGTTATATTACTTAGATCTTTACCTAAGCTTTGGTCATTTAGTGGTATAAAGATACATAATTCAAGACATATACATCTCCACAAATGGTTGTGACTTCCCAAGTTAAATTTACTCTCAATAGCATATATTTAGGACTGTTTGTGATCCTATTGTTTTAAAAATACTTATCATGGTTTGAAATGTTAATGTCCTTGGTATACATTACAATAAATTGGTTCCTTACTGCTCATCCCGTAAGAAGAATATGAACTTACAATTTTTAGTTATAGAAATGATTTACAAATTTAGTCTGAATTAGAGTTGTAACGTTCTTAAGACTTCACATTTACGTTTGTGTTTACGTACCATTCTCTAACCAACTTGAATGACTAGACATGGAACTTTTGGGGAATGAGAAAATGTCATATTCATCTTTGTATCTCCAGCACCCACAACATACCCCTAGAATATAACATGAGCTTAATAAGTGTTTTTTTTAAATCTATGCTGATCTCTGCTAAAAGTCCATAAGATTTTGTACAATCAAAATATAACTTTTTACTATGAACGTTAAAGGATTATGAAACATTTCAGATATACAAAAAAGTTAATTTTTGTTATTTCATATTGAAATTGAAAACACTTTTACCCATAAACATTTATCCAGGCTTTGAGAACAAATTTTGCATTGTTGAAATAAAGAACAAATCTTAAGTTAAATGGCAAAGAAAGTATAATAGAGATACATTATTCTAAGACTACATTTTTGGAGGGTGAAGGATTCGTCTTTAAAAATTTAGGACTGTAACACTAAATTTTACCTTTTTAATTTTCTTTAGAGGCATATATTTCAAGGGCAGAAATTTTCAGAGGAAAAAAAGACAGTACTTTGGCAATTGTGAATTATACTCAAGCAATTAAGTGCAAGCCCATGGATGCTGATATATATTTCAGGAGGGGTGAGATGTACGAAATAGAAAACAAAGTACTGGCCATTGATGACTTTACTAAAGTAAGCTGTATCACATATAATTCTGCCATTTATATATTTTAGAGCATGATATTCTCATCCTAATATTACAGCAAATTGTTGAAATTCTTTCATATGTTATATAATCAAAATTAGTTTATTTTAGATTAGGCCCTAGAACATTCGTTACTGGGATTGATATTAACAGTATGTCAGTGATTTTTTTGAATGGATGGATTTACATCTGATTCAGGTGTGGGAGCATTGAGGCAAGAGGCAACTTTGAGGGGGACTTGACTTTTCCAGCTCTCTTCTCTTGGACTATGAAGCAGTGAATAAAGAAACCTTTGAAGATTGCTTCTTTCTTTCAAACAATGGAGAAAATCATTTTCTGCTTCTTAACTCTTGAGACGTAGCTGATTCTCTTCTGCAGCAAACCTATCTGCTTTAAAAGAAAGCTGTGCTCACTGGCTCATTCATTCATTCATTCATTTACTCACAAATATTTATTGGCTAAGGCACTGTGTAGTGTAATGTAGTGGATAAATCTTGGTGAATAAAACAGACATGTTTCATGCTTACATGGAGCCTGTAATTTAAAGGACAGATATTAAAGAAATAAATATATACACTAATATATAATTACAAATTGTGATGAATGCTATGATGGAAATAAAGATTATGGGAGGCAATTTATGTTTGGTTGGGGGATATCAGAGAATTCCCTTGAGGAAGTGAATTTTAGCTGAACTGTATTTTGAGGCTAGAATCAGGCAGATATTCCACTGATTGCGGCAGAATTGTAACCATGAACTCCTGACTTTAAGTTATTAGTTCTTAGTACAATTGAGAACTTAGATGTTATTGAAATAATTTAGCTTTTCATGTTCCCAACTGCCCTGTTTCTTAATCTATGATGGTTAGCCACATACTTGACTTTTGCTTCAAGAGAATATTATAAGTTTTGGTAACTTCTTGTCTAGAAGTGACCACAAATCTCTTTTGAAGATATTAAAATTATTAAAATATCTTTTCTGATCATTTCCTTTATCTAGTAGCACCAATAGTTTAAAGATTGACTAATGCAGCAACTTGAGGTCAAACAAACTTCAGAATCTTTAGAGTTTCTTTTTTCCCTGTTTTAAAAATACTTCATAATCTTTGTGCTTCATTTTTCTCCCCACTATCAATAGGCAAGGAACTTCACAACTGAGTTTACAATGATTTAGTCTCGTTACTCTGTTGCCTTGTATGTCAATGTGAAATGAATGAACCATGCCAATACCAATTCATTTCTTTTCACCATTTTAGGGACTAAATTAATCCATATTTAATTTCATTGAATCGGCCTTGATGTGATCTAATATATATTGTCTTTAATTGGAATAAAATGCTATGATAGATCCAATATAACCCTACTCTAGCTGAACAATTACTTATGAGGTTTTATTAATAAAAATTTTAGTGGGCAGAAACCTTGGCTTCTTGTATGTGCTGGGTTTTGTTTTTGTTTTTTTTTAATAAAACCTCCACTTTCTAGAATTTGATGACAAATGGACTTCCTAAAGGCATGGTCTTCAAATGCAAATCTGAAAGTTCTGGCATCTTAAAGTAGTTTGTTTTTATGTAATCTGAAGTTAAAAACATGGTTTTAGTCCATTTAATTTGCTATAGGATTATATACTTTTCTTGTTTTTTTTTTTCATTATGTGATATGTTTTTGTGCCTCCCCTCCACACCCCCGTGTAGTGTATCTTTTATGATCCCAGAAGAACAGATGCATTATTCAAACGTGGGATGTTCTACTATGAAAATGAAAACTGGATTGCAGCTGAAGAGGATTTTACAACCTTGTTAAATATAGATCCCCAAAATTCTCAAGCAAGGTGAGAATTATTTTAGATATGGTTTTTGAATGTTTTTTTTTTGAAATACATTCTCAGGAAAGAAAATTTCTTGAAATACATCAGACAGCCCTTTAAAAGTAGTGGATCGATTTTTAGTGCTACTAGTGAAGGAAAATCTTTACCTATACCCTAAGAGTAGTGGGTAGTTTAACTTAAATGGCATGAAATGATAATTTAGAATTGTTTCATTTGCATTTCCTGAATACTAGTTACATTATCAGTTTTTGAAGTATTGACCTATATTTTGTTTCTTTGGATTTCTTTTCATATACTTTGTATTCATTCAGTACAGAGAACTGTTCATATAGATTTCTGTGCTATCTTATTGTAACTGGGATATTAAACTTCGCTCTTCCAACCTTATTGTGCATAATACAGTTTCCATTTTGTTGCTTTTCTTTTCATCTAAGTTTTGTTTTGAAGAGGCTTAAAATGTGTATGTAGCCATACCTATTCATCTCTTCACTCACAGTTTTTGTTTAACATTAACATTTTTATAGAAAAATACAGCAAGCATCCAAAAAAAGTATACAAAGTACAAACATACAGCTTAATGACTTATCACAATGTAAATGCTCGTGTAACCATTATCAGGTCAAGAAACAACTTTACTAGCACCCTCTTGTGCCTTTGCCTTCCTGAGAAGGTAACCACTGTCCTGACTTGTATTTCTTTATAGTTTCAACACATAAGTATGTGTCCCTAAACATTCTTGGTTTAGTTTTGCCTGTTTTTTTTGAACTTTATATAAAGAGAATCATAAGGTAGTTTTCTTTCAATTCTAACTTATTTCATTGAATATTATATACTATTGCATGTGGCTGTAATTTTCTCCTTTTAATTTTTGTATAGTATTCAGTTACATGAATATATTGCAGTTTACTTATCCATCCTACTGTTGATGGACAGTTGAGTGTTTCTAATTTTTGATGATCACAAATACTGTTTCCTTCAACTTTCTTGTACATGACACACATATACTCATTTATGTTGGATGCACAAGTAGGAGTAGAACATATGGTACATAGGGTATGCAATTGTTCAGCTGTAGGGCCAAACTAATTTACAAACTGGTTGTACTACCAGCAGTATATGCAGGCTCCACACCAGTACTGGGTACTATTATAACTTTCAAGTTGTAGCCATCCTAGTGGGTGTGTAGTATTATCTCATTTAGTTTGAATTTTCATTTTCTTCATTACCAACATGATTATTCATTTTCAAAATTTTCTTAACCATTTGGATTTTCTTTTTTGTCATTGATGACTTTTGGGTTGTTGGTCTTTTTTCTTATTGATTTGTATGAACTATTACATATTCTTGATATGGGCCCTTTGTTGGTTATATTTACAGCACATTTTTTTCCTCCTCCAGATTGTCACTGCACTCCTTAAATAATTGTCTTTTGGTAAACAAAGTTTTAAAATGAAACATAGTCTGATTTAGTAACGTTTTTCTTTAAGGTTAGTGCTTTTTTTGTACTATAAGTAAGTTTTTCCTACTTTTGTGTCATGTAGAATTCTCCTGTCTGATCTTCTAGAAGGTTTATTGTTTTGCTTTTAAAGTTAGATTTACAGTGCACCTAGAATCAATTTTTGTATATGATGTGAAGTAGGGAAACAAATTCCACTTTTTCTGCATGCATGTTCAATTTTCCAAGCAACATTTAATAAAAACCCTGTGCCTTTACCATCGCTTTGCAGTGTTAGCTTTGTAGGAAATGAAGATCCATGTATGGGTGGATCTATTTCTCAGTCTCTTTTTCTATTTTGCGGGTCTTAAAAAAAATCTATCTTTGCACCAATACTATGCTGCCTTAAATACTATAGTTTCATAATAAGTCTTGAAATCCAGTAGAACAGTTCTTTTGATCTGTCAAAATTGTCAGAGCATTCCTTGGCTTTTTTGCATTTCCAAACACATTGAGTTGGGTTAAACTATATGAAAATTGACTTCTTTATATATCAAAATAGTAAAATTTCAAAATTTCATACGGTTTAACCGAACAGAATCAGCAGGTCAACTTCTGTGGCAATTCCTTTGTATTTTGATTGGGGTTGCAATGAATTTATAGAGCAGTAGGGGGAAATTGACATCCTAACAATTTTTAGTCTTTTCATGTATGCATACGGTACATTCTGTTTCTTTAGGTCTTCATTCCTTTTGGTCAGTAATGTTTCATAGTTTGTGTAAAGAAGTCTTTTTCATATCTTTTTCTTTTTAAAAATTAATTAATTATTTTTAAAAACATCTTTATTCGAGTATAATTGCTTTACAATGGTGTGTTAGTTTCTGCTTTATAACAAAGTGAATCAGCTATACATATACATATATCCCCATATCTCCTCCCTCTTGCATCTCCCTCCCTCTTACCCTCCCTATCCCACCCCTCTAGGTGGTCACAAAGCACTGAGCTGATCTCCCTGTGCTATGTGGCTGCTTCCCACTAGCTATCTATTTTACGTTTGGTAGTGTATATATGTCCATGCCACTCTCTCACTTTGTCCCAGCTTACCCTTCCCCTTCCCTGTGTCCTCAAGTCCATTCTCTAGTAGGTCTGCGTCTTTATTCCCATCCTGCCCCTAGGTTCTTCATAACCATTTTCTTTTTTTTTAGATTCCATATATATGTGTTAGCGTACATTGTTTGTTTTTCTCTTTCTGACTTACTTCACTCTGTATGACAGACTCTAGGTCCATCCACCTCACTACAAATAAATCAATTTCGTTTCTTTTTATGGCTAAGTAATATTCCATTGTATATGTGCCACATCTTCTTTATCCATTCATCTGTTGGACACTTAGGTTGCTTCCATGTCCTGGCTATTGTAAATAGAGCTGCAATGAGCATTTTGGTACATGACTCTTTTTGCATTATGGTTCTCTCAGGGTATATGCCCAGTAGTGGGATTGCTGGGTCGTATTACAGTTCTATTTTTAGTTTTTTAAGGAACCTCCATACTATTCAACATAGTGGCTGTATCAATTTACATTCCCACCAACAGCGCAAGAGGGTTCCCTTTTCTCCACACCCTCTCCAGCACTTATTGTTTGTAGATTTTTTGATGATGGCCATTCTGACTGGTGTGATGTGATACTTCATTGTAGTTTTGAGTTGCATTTCTCTACTGATTAGTGATGTTGAGCATCCTTTCATGTGTTTGTTGGCAATCTATATATCTTCTTTGGAGAAATGTCTACTTAGGTCTGCTGCCCATGTTTGGATTGGGTTGTTTGTTTTTTGATATTGAGCTGCATGAGCTGCTTGTATATTTTGGAGATTAATCCTTTGTCAGTTGCTTTGTTTGCAAATATTTTCTCCCATTCTGAGGGTTGTCTTTTCATCTTGTTTATGATTTCCTTTGCTGTGCAAAAGCTTTTAAGTTTAATTAAGTCCCATTTGTTTGTTTTTGTTTTAATTTCCATTTCTCTAGGAGGTGGATCAAAAAGGATCTTGTTGTGATTTATGTCATAGAGTGTTCTGCCTATGTTTTCCTCCAAGAGTTTGATAGTGTCTGGCCTTACATTTAGGTCTTTAATCCATTTTGAGTTTACTTTTGTGTATGGTGTTAGGGAGTGTTCTAATTTCATGCTTTAACATGTAACTGTCCAGCTTTCCCAGCACCACTTATTGAAGAGGCTGTCTTTTCTCCATTGTATATTTTTCCCTCCTTTATCAAAGATAAGTTCACCATAGATGCCTGGGTTTATCTCTGGGCTTTCTATCCTGTTCCATTAATCAATATTTCTCTTTTTGTGCCAGTACCATACTGTCTTGATTATTGTAGATTTGGAGTGTACTCGGAAGTCCAGGAGCCTGATTCCTCCAGCTCTGTTTTTCTTTCTCAAGATTGCTTTGGGTATTCAGGATCTTTTGTGTTTCCATACAAACTGTGAATTTTTTTGTTCTAGTTCTGTGAAAAATTTCATTGGTAGTCTGATAGGGATTGTATTGAATCTGTAGAATGCTTTGGGTAGTAGAGTCATTTTCACAATGTTGATTCTTCCAATCCAAGAATATGGTATATCTCTCCATCTGTTTGTATCATCTTTAATTTCTTTCATCAGTGTCTTATAATTTTCTGCATACAGGTCTTTTGTCTCCTTAGGTAGGTTTATATCTAGGTATTTTATTCTTTTTGTTGCAATGGTAAATGGGAGTGTTTCCATAATTTCTCTTTCAGATTTTTCATCATTAGTGTATAGGACTGCAAGAGATTTCTGTGCATTAATTTTGTATCCTGCTACTTTACCAAATTCATTGATTAGTTCTAGTAGTTTTCTGGTAGCATCTTTAGGATTCTCTATGTATAGTATCATGTCATCTGCAAACAGTGACAGTTTTACTTCTTCTTTTCTGATTTGGGTTCCTTTTATTTCTTTTTTGTCTCTGATTGCTGTGGCTAAAACTTCCAAAACTATGTTGAATAATAGTGGTGAGAGTGGACAACCTTGTCTTGTTCCTGATCTTAGTGGAAATGGTTTCAGTTTTTCATCATTGAGAACAATGTTGGCTGTGGGTTTGTCATATATGCCTTTATTATGTTGAGGAAAGTTCCCTCTATGCCTACTTTCTGGAGAGTTTTTATCATAAATGGGTGTTGAATTTTGTCAAAAGCTTTTTCTGCATCTATTGAGATTATCATATGGTTTTCATCCTGCAGTTCATTAATATAGTGCATCACATTTATTGATTTGGATATATTGACGAATCCTTGCATTCCTGGGATAAACCCACTTGAACCTGATGTATGATCCTTTTTATTTGCTGCTGGATTCTGTCTGCTAGTATTTTGTTGAGGATTTTTTCATCTATGTTCATCAGTGATATTGGCCTGTAGTTTTCTTTCTTTGTGACATCTTTGTCTGGTTTTGGTATCAGGGTGTTGGTGGCCTCTTAGAATGAGTTTGGGAGTGTTTCTCCCTCTGCTATATTATGGAAGGTTTGAGAAGGATAGGTGTTAGCTCTTCTCTAAATGTTTGATAGAATTTGCCTGTGAAGCCATCTGGTCCTGGGCTTTTGTTTGTTGGAAGATATTTAATCACAACTTCAATTTCAGTGCTGTAATGGGTCTCTTTATATTTTCTATTTCTTCCTGGTTCAGTCTTGGAAGGTTGTACTTTTCTAAGAATTTGTCCATTTCTTCCACATTGTCCATTTTATTGGCATATAGTCACTTATAGTAATCTCTCATGATCCTTTGTATTTCTGCAGTGTGATGTTCTCCTTTTGCATTTATCATTCTGTTGATCTGAGTCTTCTCCCTTTGTTTCTTTTTTTTAAAAAAATCTATTTATTTATTTATTTTTGGCTGCATTTGTTTTCATTGCTGCACGTGGCTTCTCACTGTGGTGGCTTCTCTTGTGGCGGAGCATGGGCTCTAGGCGTGCAGGCTTCAGTAGTTGTGGCACATAGGCTTAGCTGCTCTGTGGCATGTGGGAACCTCCCGGACTAAGGATCGAGCTCGTGTCCCCTGCATTGACAGGCGGATTCTTAACCAATGCGCCACCAGGGAAGCCCCTCCCTTTGTTTCTTGATGAGTCCGGCTAATGGCTTATCAATTTTGTTTACCTTCTCAAAGTACCAGCTTTTAGGTTTATTGATCTTTGCTATCATTTCCTTCACCTTTTTCATTTATTTCTGATCTGAACTTTATGATTTCTTTCCTTCAGCTAACTATGGTTTTTTTTTTATTGCTGTTGTTCTTCTTTCTCTAATTGCTTTAGGTGTAAGAATAGTTGTTTATTTGAGATTTTTCTTGTTTCTTGAGGCAGGATTGTATTGCTATAAACTTCACCCTTAGAACTGCTTTTGCTGCATCCCATAGGTTTTGGGCCATCGCGTTTTCATTGTCATTTGTTTCTAGGTATTTTTTGATTTCCGCTTTGATTTCTTCAGTGATCTCTTGGTTATTTAGTAGTGTATTGTTTAGCCTCCATGTATTTGTATTTTTTACAGATTTTTTTCCCTGAAATTGATATCTAGTCTCATAGTGTTGTGGTCAGAAAAGATACTTGATACGTTTTTAGTTTTATTAAATTTACCAAGGCTTGATTTGTGACTCAAGATATGATCTGTCCTGGAGAATGTTCCATGAGAACTTGAGAAGAAAGTGTATTCTGTTCTTTTTGGATGGAATGTCCTATAAATATCAATTAAGTCCATCTTGTTTAATGTGTCATTTAAAGCTTGTGTTTCCTTATTCATTTTCATTTTGGTTGATCTGTCCATTGGTGAATGTGTGGTGTTAAAGTCCCCTACTATGATTGTGTTACTGTCGATTTTCCCTTTTATGGCTGTTAGCATTTGCCTTATGTATTGAGGTGCTCCTATGTTGGGTGCATAAAGATTTACAATTTTTATATCTTCTTCGATTGATCACTTGATCATTATGTAGTGTCCTTCTCTGTCTCTTGTAATAGTCTTTATTTCAAAGTCTATTTTGTCTGCTATGAGAATTGCTTCTCCAGCTTTCTTTTGGTTTCCAGTTGCATGGAGTATGTTTTTCCATCCCCTCACTTTCGGTCTGTATGTGTCCCTATGTCTGAAGTTGGTCTCTTGTAGACAGCATACATAAAGGTCTTGTTTTTGTATCCATTCAGCCAGTCTATGTCTTTTAGTTGGAGCATTTAATCCATTTACATTTAAGTTAATTATCGATATGTATGTCCCTATTACCATTTTCTTAATTGTTTTGGGTTTGTTATTGTAGGTCTTTTCCTTCTCTTGCGCTTCCTGCCTAGAGAAGTTCCTTTAGCATTTGTTGTTAAGCTGGTTTGGTGGTGCTGAATTCTCTTAGCTTTTGCTTGTCTGTAAAGGTTTTAATTGCTCCATCAAATCTGAATGAGATCCTTGCTGGGTAGAGTAATCTTGGTTGTAGGTTTTTCCCCTTCACCACTTTAACTATGTCCCACCACTCCCTTCAGGCTTGCAGAGTGTCTGCAGAAAGATCAGCTGTTAATCTTATGGAGATTCCCTTGTATGGTATTTGTTGCTTTTCCCTTGCTGATTTTAATATTTTTTCTCTGTATTTAATTTTTGATAGTTTGATTAATATGTGTCTTGGCATGTTTCTCCTTGGATTTATCCTGTATGGGACTCTCTGCCCTTTCTGGACTTGATTGGCTATTTCCTTTCCCATATTAGGGAAGTGTTCAAGTATAATTTCTTCAAATATTTCCTCAGTCTCTTTCTTTTCCTCTTCTTCTTCTGGGACCCCTATAATTTGAATGTTGGTGCGTTTAATGTTGTCCCAGAAGTCTGTGCGACTGTCCTCAATTATTTTCATTCTTTTTTCTTTATTTTACTCTGTGGTAGTTATTTCCACTATTTTATCTTCCAGGTCAGTTATGCGTTCTTCTGCCTCAGTTATTCTGCTACTGATTCCTTCTAGAGAATTTTTAATTTCATTTATTGTGTTGTTCATCATTGTTTCTTTGCTCTTTAGTTCTTCTAGGTCCTTGTTAAACGTTTCTTTTATTTTCTCCATTCTATTTCCAGGATTTTGGATAATCTTTACTATCACTACTCTGAATTGTTTTTCAGGTAGACTGCGTATTTCCTCTTCATTTGTTTGGTTTGTTGGGTTTTTACCTTGCTCCTTCATCTGCTGTGTATTTCTCTGTCTTCTCATTTTGCTTGACTTACTGTGTTTGGGGTCTCCTTTTCACAGGCTGCATGTTAGTAATTCCCGTTGTTTTTGGTGTCTGCCCCCAGTGGGTAAGGTTGCTTCAGTGGGTTGTGTGGGTTTCCTCGTGGAGGGGACTGGTGCCTGTGTTCTGGTGGATGAGGCTGGATCTAGTCTTTCTGGTGTGCAGGACTGCCTCCTGTGGTCTCTTTTGGAGTGTCTGTGCCCCTAGTATGATTTTACACAGCCTCTCTGCAAATGGGTGGTTTGTCTTCCTGTCTTGCAAGTTGTTTGCTGTGGGTTCTCCAGCACTGTATCTTGCTGGTTGTTGAGTGGAGCTGCCTCTTAGTGTTGTGATGGAGATTTCTGGGAGAGCTCTTGCGGATAAATATTACATGGAGCCAGGAGGTCTCTGGTGGTCCAATGTTCTGAACTCAGCTCTCCCACCTCAGAAGCTCAGGCCTGACACCCGGCCAGAGCACCAAGACCCTGTCAGCCACACAGCTCAGAAGAAAAGGGAGAAGAAAATAAATAAATAAATAAAATAAAAAAATTTAAAAATATTAGAATTAAAAATTTTAAAGGTAATAAAAAAAGAAGAGAGCAAGCAAACCAATAAACAAATCCAACAATGATAAAAAGATCTAAAATTTAAACTAATGTAAACTTATAAATCAGAAACTAGTCAGTCACATATAGCAAACCTCAAGTCCACAGTTGCTCCCAAAGTCCACCACCTCAATGTTGGGAGGATTTGTTGTCTATTCAGTTATTTCACAGGTGCAGGTACATCAAGTTGTCTGTGGAGATTTAATCCTCTGCTCCTGAGGCTGCACGGAGAAATTTTCCTTTCTCTTCTTTGTTTGCACAGCTCCTGGGGTTCAGCTTTGGATTTGGCCCTGCCCCTGCATGTAGGTTGCCCTCTGATGTCTTCTCTTCACCCAGACAGGAGGGGGTTAAAGGAGCGGCTGACTAGGAGGCTCTGTCTCACTCAGGCTGTGGGGAGGGAGGGGTACAGAATGCAGGGTGAGCCTGCAGCTACAGAGGCTGGCCTGACATTGCAACAGCCTGAGGCGTGGTGTGTGTTCTCCCAGGGAAATTGTCCCGGGACCCTGGCAGTGACGGGCTGCAGAGGCTCCCGGGAGGAGAGGTGTGGATAGTGACCTGTGCTCGCACACAGGCTTCCTGGTGGCTGCAGCAGCAGCCTTAGCGTTTCATGCCCGTCTCTGGGGTCTGCGCTGATAGCTGCGGCTCACGCCTGTCTCTGAAGCTCGTTTAGGGGATGCTCTGAATCCCCAATCCTCGCGCACCCTGAAACAATTGTCTCTTGCTTCTTAGGCATTTCCAGACTTTCTCCCAGATTCTCTCCCGGCTAGCTGTGGTGCATTAGCCCCCTTCAGGCTGTGTTCACGCAGCCAACCCCAGTCCTCTCCCTGGGATCTGCCCTCTGACGCCCGAGCCTCAACTCCCAGCCCTCACCCATCCCAGCAGGTGAGCAGACAAGCCTCTCAGGCTGGTGACTGCTGGTCGGCCCCGATCCTCTGTGCGGGAATCTCTCTGCTTTGCCTTCTGCACCCCTGTTGCTGTGCTCTCCTCCGCGGCTCCGAAGCTTCCCCCCCTGCGCACACCCTGTCTCCGCCCGCGAAGGGGCTTCCTAGTGTGTGGAAACTTCTCCTCCTTCACAGCTCCCTCCCAGAGGTGTGGGTCCCATCCCTATTCTTTTGTCTCTGTTTTTTCTTATTTCTTTTGCCCTACGCAGGTACGTAGGGATTTTCTTGCCTTTTGGGAAGTCTGAGGTCTTCTGCCAGTAGGTGTTCTGTAGGAGTTGTTCCACATGTAGATGTATTTTTGATGTATTTGTGGGAAGGAAGGTCATCTCTATGTCTTACTCCTCTGCCATCTTGAAGGTCCTCCCTTGGCATTTATTTTCTTTTAGCACTTTGAACATATTGCAATGCAGTGTCATATAGATTCCTTTTTTTTTTAAGTGAAAAAATCAGTGGTTAGTCAATGCCTTTGAAAGTAATGTGTCGTTTTCCTTTGGTTGCTTTTAAACTTTTCTCATTGTCTTTGTTTTTAAAATTTTTATTTATTTATTTATTTATTTATTTATTTATTTATGGCTGTGTTGGGTCTTCATTGCAGCGCGAGGGCTTTTCTCTAGTTGTGGCAATCGGGGGCTACTCTTCGTTGATGTGCATGGGCTTCTCATTGCGGTGGCTTCTCTTGTTGTGAAGCACAGGCTCTAGGAGTGTGGGCTTCAGTAGTTGTGGCATGCGGGCTCAGTAGTTGTGACTCACAGGCTCCTGAGCGCAGGTCAGTAGTCGTGGCACACGGGCCTACTTGCGCTGTGGCATGTGGGATCTTCCCTGACCAGGGCTCGAACCTGTGTTCCCTGCATTGGCAGGCAGATTCTTAACCACTGTGCCACCAGGGAAGCCCTTCTTGTCCTTGGATTTCAGCAGTTTTGGTATATTGTGCCTAAGAGTGGTTTTCTTTTTACTTATTGTGTTTATGATTCATAGACTATTCAGTAAGTCATGATCTTTCTGGCCGTGATTTTGAATGAGAAATCAGCTATTCATCTATTGATGAATATTCCAAGTATTCCAAGTACATGATGAGTTGCTTCTCTCATACTGCTTTCAAGATTCTTTCTTTGTCTGTGGCTTTCACCAGGTTGATTATAAGGTGCCTCTACATTTCTTCGAATTTATGGAATCATTGAGCTTCTTGGTTGTATAGACTCATTTCTTTCATCAAATTTGGGAAGCTTTCAACCATTACTTTTTCAAATGTCATTTCTGCTCCTTTACTATCTCCTTTCCTTTTGTGACTTGCAATGTATGCATATGTTGGTATGCTTGATGGTGTTCCAGAGGTCCCTTAGCCTTTTTTTGTTTTTTTTTTCACTCTGTTTTTCTTTCTGCTTCTCAGGCTGGATAATCTGAATTGACCTTACTTCAAGTTTCCTGAATTTTTCTTTTGCCTTCTCAAATCTGTTGTTGAAACCTAGTGAATTTTCATTCGTTTTTGTAGTTTTCAACTCCAGAATTTCTATTTGGTTCCTTTTTTTCAATAATTTCTCTATCTATCAATCTAGTTCTATCTATCAGTATCTTTATTGATACTCTCTATGTGTTGAGACATCATTCTTCTAGTTTTCTTTAGTTCTTTATGGTTTCTTTTAGCTATATGAACATATTTAAGATAGTTTTGTGGGTTGTTTTGTTTTGTTTTGTTTTTTGTTTTTGGCTGGGCCAAATGGCTTGCAGGATGTTAGTTCCCTGACCAGGGATCGAACCTGCACCCTGGCAGTGAAAGCGCCGAGTCCTAACCACTGGACTGCCATGGGTTTCCCAAAGATAGTTTATTTAAAGTTTTTAAGTTGATTTTAAGACAGTTGATTTTAAGTCTTTGTCCAATGTCTGGGCTTCCTCAAGGATGGTTTCTATTTTTTTCTTTTTATCCTGTGAATGGGCCATATTTTCTTCTTCCTTTGCATTACTTGTAATTGTTTGTTGAAAAGTAGTCACTTTGAATATTATTATGTGGCACCTTTGGATATCATATTCACCTCCTCCTCTTTAAGTGTTTTTTGTTGCTGCTTCTTGTCGTTCGTGTAGTTTGTTTAGTGACTTTTCTGAACAGATTTTGTAAGTCTGTATTCTTTGTCATGTGTGGCCACTGAAGTCTGTGTTCTGTTATGTTGGAGGTTAGCTAGTGATTTGACTGAGATTCCAACGAAACCAACCAACGAAACAAACAAAAAACTCTCTGTCTTTGCAGATTGACTCTCTTTTGGGGCACTCCCTGAATGCTTATCCAGACAACTTCAATGCCTTGGCTTTCATGTCCTACTTGCACAGAGCCTGAATTAACCAGAGGTGAAAGCTAAGGGTCTTTGTAGGTCTTTTCTGTGCATGCTTTCAGCCTTGGGTTTGCATGTGGCCTTTTAGATTCCCTAAAATATGCGGAAACTTTCTAAAGCCCTCATCCCCCTGGTATCTCCTTCTCCACCTTCTTTCTTACAAGGGTTTTTGGTTTGACTATTGCCTGCCCCAGCTGTTATCCCTTGCCCCAAGTGGCAGCAGCTAATACGTTTGCCTTTAAATGACTTTGATAAATACCATCCAGGAAGTCACATCAGCCCTGGGAAAGCTCTAAGGCAGTCAAAACAAAGGGAAACATTTGAGCCAGTCTTTCAGTGATCCACCAGACAGGTCAAAACTACACAGCTACAGTTCTTTGAGAATAAGATTTGTATTGTTCCCTCTGGTACTAGTAACCTGCATCAGGAATGCAGGTTGTTTTCTTCAAGGCCACCATGTGTCTGGGAAGTTGGGGAGGGAAATAGGGTGAGTTAGAACACCACAGAGCTCTCTTACCAAAATTCTGCAGCTTTTCCTCCTTTATTAAGTATTACCCTGGTGATTCTAAGTTTTTAATTAGATTCTTAATTCTTTAATTGCTTCTGACAGTGTTTGCCCGCTTATTCATTGCTTTTGTGGAAAGGTGGAGTTTCGGAGTTCCCTGTTCTACCTCTTTTGCTCTACTCTAATTTCCCAACTCATTTTATCATTGCATCAACTTTAACTTAACAATAATGTTGGTGATAATAAGAATCTTCATCTTTTGAACTTAATGAAAATGCCTTTGACTTTTACCAAGAAACATCACAGTTGTAATTTTTGAGCCATTTATTCTTTAATTATTTCAAGGGAGTATCTCTTTATTCCTGTTTAAATTTTTTTCCTATGATCTATGTATAAGAATTTCATGGTAATAGGCTTTCTAATTTTGAAGGATAAATGCCTCTTGGCCGTCATATATTTTTAGATAGAATATTATTAAACAATACTGAATTTGCTTTGTCTTCACTTTCTTCAAGAGTTTTTCATCTATATTCATAGTAAGATTGTTCACTAATTTCATAGTCAGATTTTGATTTCAGGATTTGGCTACTTTCTCAATATGAATTAAGTCTTTCATCTTTTTCTTTTCTTAGAAACATGTCTTTAGAATTGGATAATTTTTGTTCTTTGAAAGTTTGAAATAACTTACTTCTAGAATTATCTCAGCTTGCAGCCATTTGAAGAGAGAGCAAACTTTTTTGAAGCTCTTTAAAAATTCATCCCTAGTTATTGTTCTATTCTGGTTGTCTACTTCTTGACTTAAAGGGGGATTACTTGCAGGAAGGCATCAGATTAGTTGGAGAAGAACAGAAGGTTAATTCAAGGTGTTATAATGTGGTGTTATCTTATGGGAGGCCTTATATGCCTTTTTAAGAGAATTCAGCCTTATCCCATTGTCAATAGGGGGCTGTTGAAAGTTTTTGAGAAAAGTGATCTTTATTAGCTGATGATCAAATCTCATCACGCTAGAGATAAGAATGGAATAAAGTAGTAGCCCAGATGTGATCTGATGAGGGTCTTCAGTATTGAGGCGGTAGAAATGAAAGAAGGAATGGACGCAGAAGTCAGTGTGTTTGAGGAATTGACATGACTTAATGGAATCCTACAAAAAATATTAGTAATGCTTTATTCTGTAAGATTTTAAGTTCAGAATCATATATATACTTAGAAATAATTAGTAATAGTCTTTAGCAATCAGAAATTATTAAAAATAAATGTAAGATTCTTATATTCATTAGAAACTACATAAGACATTTCTTATATGTGGGGTAAAAAAATATTTTGTTCCACGATAAAATATCCTAAGTCTTAGGATGCTTAGTGCTTTTGAAAGACCTCTGTTACTTGCTGTACTCTTTTTTCCAAATTACCATTGTTTTCATACTATAACCTTCTTGAACATCTATTTTCCTCCCCCTGGATTTAACTTCTTCAGAGCAGGCAACCTACTAGCTTTCTTCCTGTTTTTCCTTAATTGTCTTTTTTATTTTAGCTGTAAAGACTGATTTGTTTTACATTATTAAGTGATCGAAGATGAGATTTTCAGAGTTGATATAGGTCAATGAAAATTTTGCAATTGAAGTCAGAAGTTAATGGAGATAGAATTCAACTCATAAAACTGATACAATAGCTTTTACCCTTGCAGATAGAGCTGCCTCCCATTTTTGGGGGTGTATCTTCAGTGTATCTTGGGTGCCTCATTTATTTTATTGACACACCTCTCTGATAAATGTAAGAAATATAATTATTAAGCATATATATAATTAATATATAATATTATCAACAAGCATAAAGTATTTTATTATATATTTATATATTTATTTATACATATAATAATAAAGTATTTTATTATATATTTACATATTTATTTATAAATTGTCCATATCCTTTTTGCTATTAACATTATGACTAAACTTTCCTGGGAAGCAAAGAGAAATAATCACAAGTTGTTATTCAAATATAAAAGTAGTTGTATAAGTTTGCCCAAAAGAGAAAATTTATATTTTGCAGTACATGTTAAAATGAATTTTTTACTTTTTCTAGGACATACCGAGGGAGAGTATATTTTAAACAGCACTTTTATAAGCAAGCAACTCAAGATCTTTCTACTGCAATTCACTTAGATCCTAATAACTGGTTAGCATTGTATTACAGAGCCTGCTTATTTAGGAAGAGTAACCCTCTTAGAGCACTGCAGGATTATAGTGTTTCAGGTACTTCACCTTTAATGGCAAATACATGGGAATTTAATCTGAGGTTCAGCAGCTCACTTTCATGGAGTAGAATACTAATGTGGGATGACTAATGTAATATGTATATTGTTATACATTTATATATATATACTTATATATTTATATAGCATATATGTTTATTTATACTTAAAGCTACAATAATTTAGCTAAAAGTGTTTCTAATATTCCCTTGTGTGTGTTTACGTGTGTACAACTGTGACAGAGAGAATATCATATCAAAGAAATCTCTTTCTATATATGAATTTCGGAGGCTATTTATGGAAATCCAGGCCTATTTCTTTTTTTTTTTTTTTTTTTTGCGGTACGCGGGCCTCTCACCGCTGTGGCCTCTCCCGTTGCGGAGCACAGGCTCCGGACGCGCAGGCCCAGCGGCCACGGCTCACAGGCCCAGCTGCTCCGCGGCATGTGGGATCCTCCTGGACCGCGGCACGAACCCACGCCCCCTGCATCGGCAGGCGGACCCCCAACCACTGCGCCACCAGGGAAGCCCCAGGCCTATTTCTTAGTCGTCTTGATAAAATGGTAGTGATTTTTCCTAGTGGGCTGTGTCCTACTCCATAGACCCAGCCCATGGATTAGTCAAATTCAGAGTTTTGTAACCCTTAGACTAAAAATGGGCTTGAGAATCCTCAGTAAGAGGATGCAGCAGCTAAAAGTGGCCATTTTCTCTTTACCCTGTACCAGTGCATTTTTGGTATATGAATATGTCCACAATTCTGGGCATAGAATAAGTGCTCAGTAAACAGTGTCCAGCTGAATAAATTAGCCCATCCTGACTGGCAAATTCTAGCCAGAGTCCAACACTCCAAACATGGCTGTGTTCACCTGGGTGCAAAGTGCTAGAATCCCAACATCCTAAATGAGGCAGAATCTAGAGATTAAGGAGACCACTAGACTCTTAGGAAGAGAATACATAGCTCCTCAGGGGAGGCAATCTAAGATGATTGTTTCTCCTTTTTTTTCCTTTGGCAGTGCTTTGCATCTTGCGGGATTTCAGTTCCCTGACCAGGGATTGAACCCGGGCCATAACAGTGAAAGTGACGAATCCTAACCCCTAGACCACCAGGGAACTCCAAAAGATGATTGTTTCTTGATATCTCTAAATCCATTTGCCTTCTGAGGTCACCCTTCCCATGAATATTCAAATAAAATAACTCAAAGCCCATCCTATGTGCTGAGAGGAGTCTAGTGCCCTCCCTTCTATTTCCAAGGATTCCTAGAAGAGAGAACTGAGGATTCCTGTTCAATTCTCTTGGAATCTTTGTACCTAATTTCTGCTGTCTGATTGAGTCTCCATTTTTGTTCACCCGTTCACTGCTCACGGCTACCATCTGTTACTAAATGTTTTAGGGTTCAGAGGATAAAGTTAGCACAGATAATTTAAATTTGAAGGTTAAACACCCTTATTTCTGTAAGTTTATCTTTTATTGGTCTCTGTCAGCCCTGTCCATCTGCCATCTGGCGAAACCCCTTTCTTCCTGGTCTTCCTAAGAGCTGCTTTCTCGTATTTCCCTCTTCTCCAAGTTTTGGGCTTTTCACCTGCTCTTTTCTAGGCTATCACAATAATACAGATCCTTGTTATTTAATTATTCAGAGCAGACCAGCTTTATTTTAGCCTCAATCTTTTCCTATAGGATAGCCTAAGGAGTTTTATCTCTCACAATCAAAAAGGACCCTCAATATATTTTTCTAAGCTAATAATAATATCTTACATTCATTAGGCGTTTCACTACTTGCCAAGCACTATTCTAAATGCTATGTATGGAGAGTCTCAATTACTCTTCAAAATAATGCTATGAGGTAGGTACTATTATCATCCCCATTTTACTGATGAGAAAACCGAAGCACAGAGAGGATAAGTAATTCTAATATTTTTGTTTCCTCAAGAAGAATGTTTCTCATATGGACACCAAGGGGGGGAAAGCGGCGGGGTGGTGGTGGTGATGGTGTGAAGAACTGGGCGATTGGGATTGACATGTATACACTGATGTGTATAAAACTGAAGACTAATAAGAACCTGCTGTATAAAAAAATAAATTAAATTCAAAAATTAAAAAAAAAATAAATTAAAAAAAAAAGAAGAGGGCTTCCCTGGTGTTGCAGTGGTTGAGAGTCCGCCTGCCAATGCAGGGGACACGGGTTCGTGCCCTGGTCCGGGAAGATCCCACATGCCGCGGAGTGGCTGGGCCCGTGAGCCGCAGCCGCTGAGCCTGCGCGTCTGGAGCATGTGCTCCGCAACGGGAGAGGCCACAACAGTGAGAGGCCCGCGTACAGCAAAAAAAAAAAAAAAAAGAAGAATGTTTCTATTTTTCTAGAGCAACCAACTAACCAACTGCAGCTATTTTTCTCCTTGCTAGACAGTCATACTGTGAACTGAGCAGTCAAATGACCTTCAAGTGATTGCTTAATCTGTATGATCACTGCTTACACTAGGAATACTTCCCCACATCTAGTATTGTGCATATTTGTGCCCCAGGCTGTGTGTTCATTTTTTGCAGAACTTTCCCTTTTTAGCTTGAGAAGCTTGGGCGATGTGGATCAAATGTAAAAATCTCATCTACTTCACTGCATGTTTTTGAAAGTTGAGGGGGAATCAGCAAGTGAGGAGACACGAGATAACCTCTAGACTGCTAGACTGGTCACTGATGAGAGCCACATGCCTGGAGTCCTGAGAGGAGGTTATTTTTGCCCCATGCTTCTGTTCTTTGGGATACGCATAGTCAAGTTGCCTGCGTTAACTCCAAGGTCTGCTTGCAATTGGAGTAGCCTCTTTGAGCTGTCCCTCCTGGTTTATGTGTATAAGCCTGACCTCTTCTGTCTGCCCCAGTCTGGGTTTGTACCAGAACCTGTTCTTGGGCCAGTAATGATGCCTTCCTACCTTCCAAATAATAACAAGCCATCAAGGGCAATGGCACCTTTCTGACTGCAATCCACTGCAGGGGATCAGAGGTTAGATTCTAGGCCCATCTTTGCCATTGATTTGCATGGTCACTGTACCTGGCCCCTTTGGACCTTAATCTCTTCATCTGTAAAGTGAGTGGACTATCATAGATTAATACCAGGATTTCTCCCAGCTCTAATGAGTTTGTGAACCATAACAGTCACATTGTTCCTTATAAACAAATACACTTTTTTATGTGAGTACTGTGTTTTACTCACCAAATAAGTACACTCATGACAGATATGTTTTATTTTATGTAATGTTAAAAAAAATAAGAATAAACAGTAGGAAGGGGCATAGGCTAAAATGTAACTCGGATATGTTTGTTCAGAACCTGAATACGATATATCCCTTTATTCTTAAGCTCTCATAAATGACGGCTGTGAGAATCTTAGCTGCTTCCTGCATCGTGGCACACTCTACACGGATCTAAAACTTTGGTTGCTGGCAGTTTGTGACTTTGAAGCTGTTATTTCTCTAGAAAGGTATGTTTTCCCTTTGATTCTTATTGATTTCACTTTTATATGAAATAGGTGGAAGAAAAAGCTTTCTCCCCTCATCATTAATAACCTTGTAAAAATGAGACAATTATGAAGCCAACCTAGAATTAGAATACTACCTCTGAAAATAAGCTTACTTCTAAAATAAGAACTGTTCTCAATATCTGTTTGCCTCAGATGCTTCTGCAAACTTTAGAGATTGAATGGGTTTGAGAGGAGTTTAAATCCAAGGATAGCAAAATCAACCAGTAATTAAGAACAGTTTGGGCATGCCCAGGTTAAAACTTTTTGAAGTTAAGTTCATGGAAAATTGTCATCAAGTTTTAAAATAATGGCAAAATAATTGCTTGCTATATTGTTGCTAGGCACGATATACAACTCAGTGGGAAGAAATCCTCTATTTAGGACTTCTGACTACATTTTGTTTAGTAAAGCATAATAAAAAAAGCAAATACCATTAGAACATAGGTTCAGGAAGGAACAGACTGAAAGTTACATACACTAGTCAGAAAGCCAGGCTGTAAAAAGTAGAAGTTAATTAAATAATTCCTCTTTTTTCCAAAGAAATATTCTTTACAATGGAAGGTGTCAGAAAGAGTAACAAATCATGCCCATTCTGTGCCAACCGGCAGACTGCTTACTTAGCTTATTTAAGGTAAACTTTGAACTTGACTTGGGAAAAGTCATGGCCCATGGAACATTGTGGCTCCACAATGGCCACAGTGGTTTTCTTTGGGATATTTTTGAGTCAGGAAGAGAAAGAAATGAGTTTCAGTTGCAGAAAGCCAGAAAGTGGGCAGTCGGCAAAAGGGTCAGGGCTTCTGTGCAGTTGGGATACAGAATGTGTAGTTTCCTCATTTTGAAATAGAGGCATGGAACAAATAATTTCTAAGGTTATTTCTACATTGAAAATTGTTTGATTCTAAGAGAGAAAAACAACTTTCATTTGATATAGAAAAGCAACTGGGTTAATACCTCTGTGGAGAGGATTTTTAACCCTAAGCCTCGAGAATATTGCTCTTTCTCACTGTTCCTCACCCTTTCTCTTGGCGAATATAACATAGCTTGAGGCAAAAACTTTTGAGTTGAGGAAACCTAAGCTTGTTATCCAAGATAAGTCAAGAATAAGTCAGGGAAGAGTGAAGTATTGCTAAGAGTCTAGGAGACTTCAGGAAATCAGTTCCTAGGACAGGCTCTACAAATGTTTATTCCTAACTAAGGATTTCATAAAGGTGTTTATAATTTTTAATAGAAAGTATTTAACTAATTTATTTTGCTTTAGGAAAACTGTCCTGTCCAAGAGAAAGAACCCTGGTATAAATTGATGTATGTATTTCATTAGGTTCATTTATAATTGGAGAATATCTGGAATAATTAAAATGTCTAAGAATATTTTGCTTTCTCATTTTTTTTAGAACGATTATTTTGCCTTATATAAATATTGGCCTCATATATCTACTACACCTGGATAACTACATTGAAGCCACTCGGTATTTTTCTGAGGCTATTAGACTTGACCCTATGTATATTCAAAGCTATATTTGTCGAGCAGAAGCCTATCATAAGGTATTTAAGGTTTGAGAACTTTGATCTTTTAAAAATGTTTCAATTTTTTGAATATTTGTTCAATGTAATTTCAAATATATCAACGTATTCTTTTTCAGCTAATTACAGAGCCTAACGCATTTATAAACAATACATATTAGGTAGATATATTGATAGTTAACTATAATTACCCACTTAAAAATCCTCTCCTGATTAGGTGTGAATTTTTGTCTTTTTTTTTTTAAATAATGCCTGTTTTTTTTCTTATTACAAAAGCAATGTGTATTTACCACATGTAATATATGTATGCAAATAAGAATACATTAAAAAACATCCATTATTTCATTCTCCAGAGATAACTACTGTTAACATTTTAGAGTCCATCAGTTTTGTCCATCAGTGTGTGTGTATGAGGAGTGAGCGAATGGGTGAGTTCATAGAATGAGATCTGTGCATAGAATGGGGTCCAAATCATTCACACTTTCTTTTAAATTTTTTTTAAAATTTACAAGTTATTTAAATTAAAAAAATAATATATCCTTAGTGTAAAATTCAAACAATATAGTAAATAATGAGAGCTTTCTCTGACTCCAACCAACTTGGACTTCCCAGAGATAAAGACTGTTAGCTGTTGTGTCTACCTTTCAAAACAGATATTCCCTTCTACTGCTCCATCATTAACTGTCCTGTCCAAGACACTGATTTCTCACCAGGGTTATTGCAGTAGCCTCCTGGTCTTTTTGCTTCTGTTCTTTATTCCTTTTTGATGGGTTTTCAAAACAGCAGCATAGTGATCCTGTTAAAACATAAATCAGATTATTTCACTTCTTTGCCTGGAACCCTTCAATAGCTTCCCTTTGTGCTCAGAATAAAAGCCAAATCTTGCAAAAGCCAAAGGCCTACAAGAGCTCATGTGAACTGGCTCCTTGTTACCTTTCTGCCCTCATCTCCTACAAGTCCTCTCCTCACATTGGTTTCAGTCAGGATAGCCTGTTATGCTGTGGAAAACAACAACAACAAATAAAACTTCAAAATCACCATCTTAAAGTAACAAAGGTTCATTTCTTGCTCACACTGCATGTCCATTGGGAGTTTGCTAGGGGCTCTGTTCTCGTTGTCTCCATCTCAGGATGCAGTGTGACTAAGTCCTTACCTTCCTGATGATGGAAGCAGAAGACCCTGGGGCCATTTTGGTATTATCCCCAGGGAAGGTTTGCTTTTGATCCCTGTTGGGAAGGGGTGGGGAGTGTGTGTGGCCCTTTTGCTTCACTCCCTGTTGATGGAGCTGAGGCCTTATGGGGAAATTGGAATTTCCTCCGAGCATATTTAGAAACCAAAGCACCAGCATAATATCAAGGTGTAAGGACATATATTCAAAGACTCATTGTTCTGAGGAGACAAAAACCTCTTCACAGTAATGGTTGAATAAATTATGTTGTATTCACACTATAGAGTATTATATAATCAATAAAAAGAATAGTTAGAATTATGCCAGGTGATTTGGAGGGATTTCCAAGAGATATTCTAGAACAAGATCTAGAAGACTTTAAAGTGTATACAGTATGATCCCATGTAGATAAAACAATGACAAACCAAACCCTGTGTATGTATATAGAAGAATACATATGCCTACGGTGTGGGTTTAGGCTCCAGGGTAAATCCAATCTAATGCTACCTGGAGAAGTCCAACCCCAGGAAAACTTGCAAAGACCAGAGAGTGAGCTTCCATCATTCCCAGTCAGGGTTTCCTCAATGCATAGCTGTGTATGATTGGAACCAGGTGGAGCAATGCAGGCATATGACAAGGTGGTTTATTAATTATACCAACCTGATCAGGGTTAGCTTGAGAAGCAGCAGGCCTGAAGTTCCACAGTAATTCTTAAATTTATTTAAAAACATCTCAGACTCCCTCCTTTTGAATTCCCTCTTTTGACTCCACCCACTATTTCCTCCAAACACTTTGCACCATTTTAACAGGTATTGTCTACTTCTATGCACAAATGTTTTGATCACCATGTCAGCATAGTAAGAGGAGTCGTTGGTTGTCCCAGGTTCATTTTGCTGGGATGTGTTTAGTTCCCCCTTTTGTAATTTCCCCAATGTTTGTAAAAATTTGTATAAATTCAGATTATGCTCTGTAACCAGTATTAAGGAAAGAATCGTTGGTTACTTTTCATTGTATATTGATTTTAAACAGGTATCTTTTTCATCATTGTTGTATTTTGTTTTATTCATTCATTTTACTCATTAAGTGCAAGCTTGTTTTTCCTCTCTTATTTTTAAGTGGAATTGACTTTTACTTTTTATTTTACATTCCTTTGCAAGCTAGTTTATTAGCATGAGTAAAGTTTGGTGTAAAAGGTGTTATGGTTGAGGGAGAAAACTGAAAAGCTAAACAAAAAAGAAAAACAAATGAGAATATATGATATAATCATATTTATTTAAAACTATATATTTGTGGATCTGCATAATCATTCTTCAAATTTAGAGATAATTAAAAAAAAGACTTTGCTTCATAAATTTTTTTTTAACTTCTCTGTATCCCACTTGCTTTGATGATTCTTAAGAAACACATGTATTAGGAGAGATTCCTGCAAAATTTCTGTATTCAAGGGTGGGAGGGAATAACTATCAGAAAGGAAGCAATCAGTATTATTATGAGCTAAGTTTCTATTTATCACTCAACAGTTGCACAAATTGAAAAAGGCAGTAAGAGAGTTATCTCGTGCTATCCACCTTCAGCCAGATGGAATCCAATTATATATAATAAGGTATGTGTATAGAAATAGAATTCTTCTTGGGATAACTTAGTATCTGAGCTAGCTGTTGGAATCCTTAGTTCTTTCTTGATCCTTCCAGCCTCCTTGTTTTACATTTAATCTCCCAGAAATGGCCATCTCCAAATCAGCAAGTCAGATATAGTTGTTTTTGTTAAACTTTAAGATAATTCATAATATAAGATAACAGATCTTTCCCTTAGTTCTGTCCTTGCATCAAAACACAACTGTCTGTGTTTAAGTTCTTTGAGGCCTCTCTAGATTACTGGTTAGATAGTTATCACAGATCTCATGAAAGTAAGGTAATATATTTTGATTGTGTACCCAGAGGTACCAAGTATAAACCTCAGATAATTCAGTGAAAAAAAAGATACATTGAATTGTATTTCAAATGCAGTAGAGCTTGCTATAAAAGGACCCATTGCAAATTATGAGTTATCACTACCAAAAATATATTATAATTACTAACATGGGAAATGGATTTACAGAAAATGGGAAAATGGACTGGAACAATGCTTTCTGATAAGGTCTTGCTTCATCTTTTAACTCTTGAACCACATTTTAACAATTTATGTAAATACTTCTCCATTTGTATGCCCCTTAAACTGTGTTTAGCTTTTAAAATTTCTCAGCAACAGAGTATAACTTTTCAAATGCTGATAATTACAAAAAGATCTATTTTTCTTTCAGCTTCACATTTACTAAATTGTTTTCTTCTCACATCTCCACGCTAATTGGCCTATTTAGACTTACATAAAATATTTATAATTTCAAATGTATTATAATAAGTATGAATAAATGTATTATAATTTAAAATTTTAAGTAACTGAGTATAAAAAACTTTATTTTAGAAAAATTATTTTTAACTGCTTAGAATTAAAAAGCTGTTATTTCTTCCAGAGGACAATATCTTCTTAGGATGAAGTGCTATGGTCTTGCAAAGTTCACTATTTACCAAGTAGCAGAAATGACCAAAGGTAAATATAATCAATGTAAAATTATAATATTGTCTTAATTTAAAAAGAAATACTTCTTTAAATTTTTTATACTATTTTCAGTAGCTCTGTATAGGTAGCATGAAGGGTTCACTTGAAAGTCAAAGTTAGATTTTGAAACTAAAACTTCAGTTTCACATGTATGTAACCAATTTGTAAAATACTTCATAGCCTAGTGAATTTTGTGAGAGAGATTATTATAGGAAATACCAGGCTTATGCTGTTATTTTTTGTTTGTTCATTTGTAGTTGGAATGTCTTATTGTTTGTTGACAGTAAGTAGATTTTAGTATCATATTGATTTATTAATTCATATTGTAAAAATAGATTATTGAATTGCTTGACTGTCTTAAAATAATTATATTCTAAGTCCTAGATACTTGGCAAAGTTATTGATAAATTTTCCTTTCCCTTTAGGTCTCATTGAGTTGAGTCCTATACAGCAAGCACTCATTTATTCATTTTGTGAGAAACATGACAAGGCCATTCAGGTCTTAGATGGGATCACTTTGAATAAGCCTGAGGCCACCATGTATGCTCTATTGGCAAAAGCTCAAATGAAGGCCAAGAGGAACAAGGTGAAAAGTCTTGAGTAACGTTTACTAAACCTATTAATGTAATTTTTATATTGTGCTTGGAATTACTGCTTACATATATATATATATTTTTTTTTTACAAAACTAAACCATACCATTTATTTATTGATTCTTCTGTTAATTAATATTTGGGTTGTTTTCTTTTGTTTTTTTTCCTCTTAAGAGTAAGGGTAATATTCTTTTTCATGTCTTCTGTTAACATTGTTGGTATGTAGAGAATGTAAATGTTTAACTTTCAAGAAAATGGCACATTGTTCCATAGGATTGTACCAATTTATTCTCCCGCCTGTAGTGTATGAGTATTCCTGTTGATCTCCATCCTCTACAATAACTGGTGCTGTCTACTTTATTTTTATCAGTTTGGTGGATAAAAACTAATGTCTCATTATGGTCTTAATTAACATTTCTCAGTTTGAGCAAAGGTTGAGGTATCTTTTTATATGTTTATACTTCCTGTTCTATCAATTTGCTGTACACATTTTTGTTTGTCCTGTTCATATTGATTTTTGGCATTGAAAAAAATAAGTCCTGTGTATTAGTCCTTGGTTGGTTACATGTGTGTCATGTATACTCTTGCAATTTGTGGCTGGTTTTAAAATTTTCTTCATGATGTCTTTTGATGAGCAGAGGGTCTTAATTTTAATGTAGTTGAATATATCTTTTTTGTTTTATTGTCACAGCTTTAAAAAAAATTCTTGTTTAAAAATTCCCTCCCTACACCAAGGTCATAAAGATATTTTCCCATATTTTCTTCTAAAAGTTTAAAAATTCTGCTTTTTGCATTTAAGACCTCACTCTACCTTAAATTGATATTTTTGAATGTGATATAGTGATAAAACTTCAGTTTTCCCCATATGGATACTCAAATGTTCCAGTATCATTTATTGAAATGTTCTCCTAAACCAAAGATCTGAAGTGGTACATCTGTCCTATTATAACCTTTCATGTATGTGTGGATCTGATTTTGGGCTCTCTATTCTATTCCTTTGGTCAATTTTTCTATCCCTGGCCTAATAGTACAATGTTTTAACTACTGTTGCTTTATTGTAATTCTTGACATCTGGTGGAGCAAGTTGCCACACCATATTCTTCTCCAGGAAATTCCTGGTTATTCTTGGGCCTTTACTCTTCCAGCTGGTCAAGATTTTAAAACCCAGCTGGAATTTTGATTGAATTGTATTGAATCTGTAGATTATTTTAGGGAGAATTGACACCTTTATGATATCAAATTCCTTCTTTGGAATAATCTTAAATTTACTTTAACCTCCCTGAAACCTGAAATCACTTGATTGGGTCCCTCTTCTACCCAATCAGTAGTCATGCTCTCTTGGTTCTACTTTCTAAATGTCTCTCAAATCCACTTCCTTTCTCTGTTTCTCTGGTCATTATCCTAGTCCAGAACATATTTGTATTTTGTTTGAATTATATAATAGTGTTGAACTCTTCCAAGCTTTTCTGCACACGGCTGCCACGGTACTGTGTTTGGAATGTACATTTGCCTTATGAGAGCATCCACTACTTTTTTAGAGTAGTGAAGGAAAGAGAGGTGGGACATCAGCTAGAGGAGGAAAAGAAGATGTGTTCATTTTAATTTAAATGTGATGGAAGACTTTATGGACTCCAGGAGGCAATGAAGGGGCAGAGATCCAAAAGCAGAAGGCGGGACAGAAGGAGTTGGGGTCAAGGGCACAGCTTGAGGAGTTAGCTCTGAAAAGAAGAAAGGAAACCATTCAAAGACAGGAGAAAAAAAGATGGAAATGAAGAAGATGTAGAGACTTTGAATAGTAAAAATGAGGGAAATTGAGAAGGTGATGCATTTTTTTCTGTTGCAAAGGCATGTGCTGAGTGAGGCTGGAAGGATGAATGTTGAGGTAAGCTTTAGACATGTGATGTAAACTGAGGGTGGGCACAAAGGACACAGCATATCCAAGTTAAACCTCATTGTTTCTTTTTTTTTTTTGCGATACGCGAGCCTCTCACTGTTGTGGCCTCTCCCGTTGCGGAGCACAGGCTCCGGACGCGCAGGCTCAGCGGCCATGGCTCACGGGCCCAGCCGCACCGCGGCATGTGGGATCTTCCCGAACCGGGGCACGAACCCGCGTCCCCTTCATCGGCAGGCGGACTCTCAACCACTGCGCCACCAGGGAAGCCCAACCTCATTGTTTCTTTAGCAATTTAATATAATTAAGAAAGTGGGCTAAAGAGTCACAAGTAGCTGTATTTCTATATATAAGGTAAATACATTGAGTAGCTAGTTATGAAAACGCGTTTCTATTTGGAAAGTTGAATTTTTTTCATTAAGAGTTTCAACTATTTTGACAGAATAGTTTAAATGGGTAATTTTTGATGTTAGTTTATTTTCTGGTGTCAGTGGAACCCCCTTGAGAGCATAGCAGGACAAAATAAAAGTTGATTACAACAACCTCAGATATTATCAGTGGAGAACTTTTACTACCTAATAGCTGCCTGGCATACCCTTCAGGAGAATTACTAGGAAATTGGTCATAAATTGGTCTATAAATTTTAGTCTGATTTAAGACTATGAGAAAATACCCTTTAGAATTTAGAAATTATAGTTCCAAAAGTCCACTTGTATAACCCTGCTTACGTACCTGCCTGTAGGATAGGCACCTGGGTGGGTCAGATTTCCTGCCTGTCAGAAGTCCTCCCTCTTGGTGCACTGACAAGATCTGTGTCTTTACCAGGTCTGTGTGTCCTCTTGTGAAATGAGAGTAGGGCTGTGTGCTCAGGATTCCTTTTAACATCTAAGGCTGTTGTGTTAAATAAATATTAGAAAAAAACATTCCCTTCCCTCTCTTTTTTTTAAAAATCATTATAGGAAGCCATGAGAATGTTTAAAAAGGCGTTGGATATCTTTTCTCATTCTGATAAAGGACGAAATGCCGTAGCAGCTTCATCAGACTGTCTGTTTCACTTGGGTCTTTGTTACATGGAGGAAGGCAACTTACAACTGGTATTTTGTGTATTTAAGAGCATAGGTATTTTATCGTTTTAGAAATTGTTTCCTTGCATTCAGTTCCATTTCTGAAGGCTACCTAAACAGTGAGTGACTAGACCAAAGCTTCTTATAAAGCTTGGCTTACTATAGGCAGTCTGCACCCTGCAAAACCTACTACATTGTTTTATTTATTCAAACATTTTATTGATGCCTGTTTGTCAACACTATGCGGAAGACTAATGCATGTTTCCCACTAAACAAATTTAATTGTAAGAACTTATTATATCAAAATTTCATCACATTAGTATAAATTTACTTATTAAATTGTAAGTACTTTATATTGAGTGCTTCAGTGTAATGTAGAATAAATGGAAAATGTTTAGGACACTGTTTGATTTCTGTTATTGACAGCTGAGCAATTCAAATCAGAATAAAACCAGATTCATTGAAAACCAGTTGATTCAATTATTATGTATTTATCCAGTATTTGGCTATTTCCCAGAATTCTCCATTTCAAAATTTTCAATGATATGATAAATATGTATTTTCCATTGGCTATTTTTGAATATTCCACAACTACACACACACACACACACACACACACACACACCATTCCAGTCCTTATATTCATAGGGGTGGACAGTGTCTGAAACTTGCATCTTCATAACTTTAAAAAACAGTTGCACTTGATTAGTTGTTCCATTTATTGTAAGAAATTACAATAAATATAAGATTAATTACAAATATTTTTCATGTTTTTAGCTTTGGACAAGCAGAGGAAACCTAGCTTTGCTTTACAATATTAGGAAAAATTTTGGAGTTCCATTGCTTTGAAATTTTGTAACCATATATCTGCTGGCCCACATGGAAAATAAATGTACTAATTGTGATTTCTTTGAAGAAACACAAGAGGAAGAATAATGATTAAAGTTACACCTCTGAAAGTGTTGTAACAACATGGATTATGCAGACATTAGTCTGGGAGTAAGGGAACCTGTAAATTATAATAATAAATCTAGCTTGTTCATAAATTTTTTTTGCTCCACAAGGTTCGCTGGGAGAAACATATTTAAAATGACCAAAAACTAAAATGAAAACTTTTCAACAATAGTTATATACTGTAATGTATTAACATTTTAAATTAATACATTCTACTCACTACACGATTTGCTCTTCTAGGCTTTTGATTCTTTTACAAAAGCTGTGAAAGCAGATCCTGATTTTGCAGAAGGCTTTTATCAACGTGGGCTTTGTAAAGTAAAACTCCACAAGGACAGTTCAATCCTGGATTTTAATCGTGCAATTACCCTTGATCCAAAACATTACCAGGTATTTAAGTGAACAATTTCAGTGGTTTGGAAAGTGTGTTAAATTTGCTAAAACTATTAAATCTTTAAATGTTATTGCTATTAGTTAGCAACAGTTAGTTTTACTTACTTTTCAGCAGTTTTAATAATCCATATATCTGTATTTCCCCTTGAACTAAAAATATGATTTCCAACAGGGAAATTATATAGGTAAAAGTGCTTCGTGAATTGTGGTTATACAAATATTATAAATATTTTAATGTACCTATTAATAATTATTTTATATACTATGTTATTAATTTTACTTCTTGTTTTGCTGTCACATTGATTCCTACCTCTTAAGAGACTAGAGACAACACAAAATCCAATAGGTGAAACTCCATTGGATCTTGATTTTAAAAGCATATGAAATTTGAATATGGATGAAATATTAGATGATTTTAGGGAAATACTGTTAATTTTCTTAGATATACAGTGGTAGTGTGGTTATGTAGGAGAATGTCTTCTTCATGGGAGATGCATACTGGAAGACTTGGGGTGAAGTTTTATGATGTCTACAACTTATTTTCAAATAGTTCAGAAAAAAATAGATACAACAAAATTGAAAAGTGTTAATAATTATTGAATCCAGGTGGTAGGCCTATGGGTGTTTACTGTAGTATTCTTTCAATTATTCTGTATGTTTGAAATTTTCTTAATAAAAGAGAGTGACAAAAAGTCTGTATTTTATACCATCTTTGGGTGGCATAAATTTGTTCCAGCTACCATGTATTTTGGTAGAACTGATGCTTTTACTAAAGTATCTGTTCCTGCTTTCCTCCTCTCTTTCTCTGAAAAGGCATATTTAAGTCGAGTAGCCTACTATGGTTTGAAAGGCAGATACTCCAAAGCAATCTTGAGTTGTAATGAGGCCATCCAAATTTATCCTCAGAGTGTGCGTGCCTACCTCTACAGAGGAGTTCTGAAATACTACAACAAGGTAAGGGAGTTTCCTACCTTGTTCTCTAGTATTTTAGAGTGGGTGGCTGCTCGGGTGCCAAGGAGGCACTCACTTCCTTTTTATCCTTTGTGAGAGAGAATTGCCATGGTATGAAGGCAGAACTACATAGAAGGTGTTACACTTTGACAGTACATCAAAAGGATTTCAATGAATAATTTTTCATAAAATGGTGATATTTCTTTTTGACATTTGCATTTTAAATAACACTGATTATGTATTTTTATTAGGAAATTAATATTCATTGTAGAGAATTTGGAAAATACAGAGAGGAATAAAGGAGAAGATTAAAGTCACCTGTTTTCCCACCATCAAATGGTAATTCCTGAGAGCTTTTTTTTTTTTTTTGTGGTACACGGGCCTCTCACCGCTGTGGCTTCTCCCGTTGCGGAGCACAGGCTCTGGACGCGCAGGCCCAGCGGCCATGGCTCACGGGCCCAGCCGCTCCGCGGCATGTGGATTCCCCCCAGACCGGGGCACGAACCCGTGTCCCCCGCATCAGCAGGCAGACCCTTGACCACTGCGCCACCAGGGAAGCCCCCTGAGAGCATTTTGATGTATTTGAATTTTGTCTTTTTTTCTTAATAAAATATAATATATACTTTCCAAAATTGTGACTATGCTACTTACATAATCTGTTTTGTGCCCTGCTTCTTATATTTAATCTTTGAAGATACCATTTTTAATGACTGCATAATATTCCACCATAGTGTACTTTTAACCACTTTATTGTTGGACATTTGGATTGTTTGAAATTTTTTATTATTTTACTATTTTAAATAATACAGTTATACACACAGAACAAAATAATTACTTGAGTTTATGGTTCCTAAATGGAAATTACTGGGTGTAGCAACACTATCGATATCTGATGCTTCAAGGAATACTTATTTTCTCCCTGTGTTTCTTTTTTGAACTTTCTCTGTAGCCATTTCATATGAAATATTTTGCAAATAATACCTTAAAGCAAAGGTAAGACCTTGCATTACCTGTTAATTCCATGAAAATTACTATCTATATAAATGGATGATCTAAGGTATCAGAGAAGCATCAAAGAGAAGCAAAAGAGAACATGGATAGAGAACATGACGATTATGTGATATGATGGTTAGAGTGACAGAAGCAAGCAAGCTCTGGTGAATGTTTGCTGGATGAATAAGGCTTGCTTCTCTTTTATCCATAAGAAATTTAATTTTTTCCTTACTATATAGCAACAATGGAAATAAGGTAATCATTTAAGTTGTTTATATATTGAATTTTATTTGCAGGTGAGAGAAACTATAGCAGTTCCTACCAAGGGACTTAATTGATTCTGTGAAAGATTAGCTTGATTGTCTTAATTTCATGCATGATACACAGAATGGTTAAATGAGTATTCTCAAAACTCTGATAGAATCAAGAATTTATTGTACAACTAAATTTCAGTCCATTATGATTAACCCCTCTCACTCAATTATTTTTTCTTTACAGACTTACAAACTAGCGATTACAGATTTAACTACAGCTATCAACATGGATAAAAACAGTTATATAGCATTTTATAACAGAGCATTATGTTACACCAAGATAAATGAACTTCAAATGGTAAGATGACCATCTTAGTAAACAACACTTTAAAGCATTTGTAAGGTATTTTCTTATTATTTTTGTTACAATTTTGGAAAAATAATTCTGTGGAAATACACATAAAACTTGAGAAACCAAAGAACCATTTCAAAGAATATTTATTTTCTTTTTTAGTGCTTACCAAATTTTCTTATACAACCTCTGCAATGTCAAATGAAAAATTAATTTTACAATGCTTTTATATAAGCATTTAAAGGCCATGTAAATTTAAATGTATTACATAATTTTCATTTGAGAAAATGTTTCTACTGATAATTGTGTGCAGAATTTTTAAGCAGTGATCACTAGCAATATTGTTTGCTTCAAAATCTCAACATTAACTACAATAGTTTGTGGAGGTATTTTTTTTACAGTGGTCAGACCACAGATGCAGCAGGGAATTTTGAGTGATGGTTTCCAGCTCAGGGACCAGTGACCAGGATTATCTGTGTGTTTTGAAGGCCTAACTGATGGCTGCAGCAAACCTTTTTCTCTATTTGTCCTGATGCAGATGCTACCAGTGTAAGCCCTCTTTTATATTTTTTAATCTTACCCCTTCTCCACTCTCTCCTTGTTGGTTTGGTTCTTTTTCAGTCAGGATCCCTCACTGGGGAGCAGGTCAGTAGTTTCTTAGTGTTTTGTCCAATCTCTTGCTTCCCTTTCTGCTGTCCACTTGTTTCCCTCTCCTTGTTTCTATCCACTTCCATAGTCAATGAAGCATTCTTTAAAAGATTGCATCATGTACCTGCTGCTGTGTGTGGGCACACTCCCACAATCTCCTGGAAACTTGGAAAGTTAAGTCTGTTTAAAACATTTAGAAATTTAGTAATTTATTTGCTATGGAAGGAAGAAGTTGAGAAACATTGTTTCTAAGAGGATGTAGAATTCCTGGTAACCGGATTATCAGGTTTCCTCCAGAAATGTTGACAAATGAATAACTAATTTTTAACACAGGCTGTTGTAAACCATTCTAGGAGCTAATTAAAGGATCATTTATCAGAGTAACCTGCACAGCAGGTATCTTTGACAGCTCCTTCCCCACCCTGACTCCTGCCTCTTCTGGGTAACCCTGAACTGCAAACAGTGGTCTGGGTGGGGGCAGGGAACTACTATCTTTGTTATCTCTTACGTGTAACAGAGCTAGTGCTCCATGAATAAAGAAAACGAAAAACTATGTACATAAATAGAAACCTAACTAGAATAAGAACATATTGGTTATTTTAGAGCTGCCAGGTACCCAACGCTTTTCATCCAATGGGCTCCTTTTACAGATGAGGTTAGAAACACATCCGAGTCACACAGGGAAGAGGGACCTGTATCGGTGTTTGCAGGTTTGTTTGCTTCTGGTTAACAGTCTTTAGGTGGCTTTGTGAAACCATCTGACCTCCAGCATGTGGACCAGATGTCATTTTACAGTGTCACCTTCTCCCTTTTGTCTACCTCCACCCGTTTCTCAGCATTCCTGCCATAACAAGACTGAGGAAACCCAAGTACTTTGTGCAGAAAATGCACTCCCAAGATATGATTTCATAAAAACTAGAAAAGGTGAATTCTGGTTCCTATCACCTTATATTAATAAAAACAGTAACAGTTACCACTCATTTAGGGCTTATTGTGTGACAGGCACTGGGCTAAATGCTTTACCAACATATAATCTAAATATTTTCAAGTGGACTTCTACAACAATATGATGAGTTATTAATACCCTGTTTTTGTGGATGAGGAAACTGAGGCTTAGTGTTAAGTAACTTTCCCAAGGCTGAAAGGTTAGTAATAATAGCAGAAGCAAAACCCAAAGCCTGCTCGTTGTGACCTTCACGAAATCTCATTTCCCAGACTTTTTTCCTCTTGTGTCACATATTCAGCTGCTTAGTGGATTTCTAAGGCATCTTGATATATATACAGGTTTTAATTCTGTGATTCTGGGAAAGGAAAATGGCAAACATTCTAGTTCTGTTTTGTTTTACAAGTGTTACAAATGATTTTTACAGCCTTGTCAATGTTTATTTATAGTTATGCCACAATATACATATAGGATATTTAATTGTACAATTCTTTTAGATGCTTGAGTGCTCAATCATGGAATAGTAGAGGAGAACCACTAAGCAAATAGTAAAATACTATTTTATTTGCATTTTCAGTTAGCATGTGCTACAGGCATATATGATATGATTTGGGCCTTTTCCGATGAAACCATATGGCTCTTTTGGACAAAATGTTCAGAAGGAAAATGAATTAAGAGATTCAGCTCCAGCCCAAATTTGGGATGCTCCTAGTACCTGGTACAGAGTAGATGACCAGTAAAAACTTGGCTGTTCATTGAATGAAAAAAAAAAAAAGATTAAAAAATGGAGAGAGGTCCTCTGAGTTGATTCTCAGCTTAGGCTAATATCTTAAAAAAAACGAGAATATTGAAGTAATATTCCAACAAGTCCTTATTTGTTAGTTTTATTAAGATCTGTTTTCATTGCTTTATGATTTATTCATTCAACAAAAATTTATCAGATGCCTAGTATGTGCCGGCATGGTGCTAGTTACTTGCTTTACAATGGTGAACAAAATGGATAATCTGTGCCTCCATAAAACTTAGGTTTCAGTGAAGAAAACAATAAATCACTACAAAGAAATTAAATTTCAAAAGGTAACAAGTGCTCTGCTTTAATGTCAACAGTCATTTGGTGAAACTATTAAGATGGGGAAGGGTGTTGCATCCCCGCTTCAATCCATTCACAATAAAAGTAGTTCACAGATGATTCACAGATAACATGTGAAGCGCAAGCGCAGTGCACACCGCTTATATTAGGAGGGAGCAACATCCACAGTATTTAATTAAGGGAAACCTTTAAATCTAACAAATGATTATTTTTGGCCATAAATTTTGTCACATTAAAGAACTAATTATGAGGTACTAGTTTGTCCATGGTCAATGCAGTAATGCTCTAAAGAGTTGACTTTAGGTTGTAAGTGATTATTTCATTTTTAGGCATTAACAGATTATGGAATTGTGCTTCTCCTTGATGCTGGAGAAACTGTGATGTTAAACGCCTTTATTAATCGTGGACTTATCTACACAGAACTACAGCAGTTCAGTTTTGCATTAGAGGTAAACCTTTCTGTTTACTTGTAAAAATGAACCCACTTGATTTTGCATGTTCACTTCTGAAAACCAGTGAAAAAGTTCTTCTTGATAACAAATGGCAATATTAATGAGCAATAATTCAACTTTAGCAAGAATTGTGTTGAAATACTTTGAATGAGTAATAGAATCTTTGCAAAAAAAGTGTTTTTTTACTTTGTTTTTAATACAGATAAATAGCCAATATGTAAAAAAAAAAAATTCCGAATTGATGAAATATCAAGACTATCATCTCCCCTAAGGGAGTGTCTTAGCTACAGACAAACAATAAAATGATTTATGTATCATTTACTTTGCTGCTTAGTGCTCTTTCTCATTCACAATTTTCCTTGTATTGATATTATTTTTCAACTTCTGGAGTCATCTTTTGAGATTCTGTCCCACAAAATTACTTATTATTAAGGAAGTGTCCAAGAAACTGTATTCTAGGCAATTTACACTATGGTGAAATGTAATTTCAAGAGTTGAACTCCCTTAGGTTTTGGTTTTGAGATATACCATTCAGAATTCCCTCAGGTAGGGGAAGCTTTGTTTGGTGTAGGCAAAAATCTGTGGAACTCTGGGCAAAAGTGTTGGGTGGATAAAGTGAGGAAAATGGGGGTTGGAAGCAAAAGACCTCAGCTGTTGGAGAATTAAATGCAGGGCTTGTGTTATCCACCTAGTAAGTATTTACTTAGTACTTAAGAACAACATTAACTCTAGTTCTCGCACACTTACTACCTGCCAGATTCTCAATAATGCTGCACAATTTATGATTGTAACTTATGGAAGAGGAAGCTGATATTCAAAAGAGGTTAAATCAAGTCTTAGTCAGCCAGGAAGTACTGGGGCAAGATTTGAACTCAGGTCTCACTTGATTCCAAATCCTGTGTTCCTTCAGACAAGGCATGGTACTGACATTGGCACTGAAGATACGGAGACGAATATCAGTAAGACAGATTTCCAGTCCTTGAGGAACTCAGAGTCTGGTGGGAATCATTCTTGATCCCTCTCTTTCCTCACATCCCACATCTAAATCATGAGCAAGTGTGGTCAGCTCTGCTATCAAAACATATTTTAAATTCAGTCATTTCTCATTTTTTGCCACTGCTCTCCTCCTCCCTCCAGCCTCCACCTTCTCTCCCCTGGATTACTGCAGTAGCTTTCCAACTGGCCTCTCTGCTTCTGCTCTTTTCCCTCTACATGCTGTTCTCCACACAGCAGCCAAAGAGGCCTCTTCAAAACATAAAGCAGAGCAAGTTATTCATCTGCTCAGAACCCTCCAGTGACTCCCCATCACACTTAGAATAAAATCTGAACTCTTGACTATGGCCAACCAAGACCCTAGTGACCTAACTGCTGCTCACTCATCTGACTTTGTTGTCAGCGTTCTTCTTTTCTCCAGTCAGGTTACTCCACTCTGGCCTTTTGCTATTCCTTGGAAATGTCAGGCTCCCTTCCTGACTCAGGGTCCTCACACAAGCTGTTCCCTATGTGTAGAATATTCCTCCTATTGGTTCATACCCTCCTTTCATTTCAGGTTTCTTCTCAAATGTGACCTCCTCAGTCAAAAAGAGTATTTTAATTAAAACGGAATGTTAAAAAATTAAAATAATCCCAAATAAGTCTGAAAAGAGAAAACAAAGGAACAGAAACAGAGGAGACCAGCAGAAAACAAATACTAAAATGGTAGACCTAAATTCAACCTTATCAGTAGTTACATTAAATGGAAATTGTCAAAACACACCAATTGAAATATTGAAAATGACAGATTAGAATGTTTTAAAAGTCCCAACAATATTGTGACTGCAAGAAACACACTTTAAATATAAGATATAGATATGTAAAAGTAAAAAAACTGGAAAAAAAATATGCCCTGCAAACACTACAGACCTGCCTTGGAATTATGGCAGGTTTGGTTCCAGACCACAGCAATAAAGTGAATATAGCAATAAGTGACATTTTTGTTTCATATAAAAGTGCATATAAAAGTTATGTTTATACTGTAGTCTATTAAGTGAGCAATAGCATTATATCTAAAAAATAGTACATGCCTTAATTAAAAAATACTTTATTGATAAAAAATGTTAACCATCATCTGAGCCTTCAGTGAGCTGTAGTTTTTTTGCAGTAGTGACATCAAAGATTACTGATGATCACAGATTACCATAACAAATACAATAATAATGAAAATGTTTGAAATATTGTGAGAATTACCAGAATGTGATACAGAGACACGAAGTGAGCAAATGCTTTTGGAGAAAATGGAGCCAATAGACTTGCTTGAGGCAGGATTGCCACAAATCTCCTATTTGTACAAAGTGCAGTATCTGCGAAGTGCAATAAACCAAGATATGCCTGTAATTAAAAGCAAAAAAAATGTTTCTCCCCTCTGTACATTTAAAAAATTAATTTGAAAAATTTAAAAAAAGAGGCTGGCTGAGGTAGACCAATGAAGTAATATATGACTGAATAATAAGAGGGCTAAATGCAGAACCAAGAGAGAGCAGAGTCTTAAAACCTAACCAGGGAAACATTTTTAGTGGGAATGATTGATTAACAGAAAGGTCAAGTAGGATGAGCACTGAACACATGTTAGTTAATTGATAGTTGTGTGATCTTCATAAGAACACGGGAAGTAGAGTGCGGCATTTAAACTGGAATTGTTTAGGAAGTTAATGGTTAAGCTTGTTGGATTGAGAACATTTGTTTATTTCTTTGTCCTCTTGAAAACCAGGAAGACAGTAAAGGAATAAAAAGGACATAATCCCACAAGGTTAAAGATAGTGGAGAAGAGGTGCCCAGACACCCCAAACTACCATTCCCGATTTTAAAACTTAAATATGAGTGAGTAGCCAAAGATTCTACACTTGAGGGAAGTAAAATAAACAGTAAAATAAACACATTGTCATAGGGATATGGAGATGGTGGAAGAAGGGGAGGTGTGTGGAGTGATGGTGTAAGGTAGCTAAGTTCTATCCTGTGTTGGAAGTTAAACATGATAAAATACTCATGTTATTTAGAAATTTAGAGGTCAATAGCAGAAGGAATAACAGCAAGATGTAAAAATGGTTGACTCTGGGGAGCGGGGCTCAGAGATAAGGAGAGGTGGCGCAGGGCATCCCTGTAAACATTGTGAGTTTTCTAGTTTCATTGGACCCTCTACCCTACCCTGGATACATGAGTTACTTTGAGAAAAATAAAAATAAATTTAAAAATGCCTTTAGAGGCAGTTTTCAAATTACGAAATGAAATTGGACTTACTAAACAACAAGAAGTTGATGGCGTTTGGGGACATGGAGATGGTGAGTGTTGACTCTGCTTTCAGAGATTGGTAGTGACAGGAACTAGAAAGACAAAGCCATGTGTAGCTTGCAGGCAGGCAGGTTTGAGGGAAGGCATACTAGGTCAGGGTGGTGAGAAAAGGATTAAAGTCACAAAGGACAGAAGAAGATGATGGAGCAAGTTTCCAGAGATGGGAAGGATGAGGTCAAGAGCGCATCCTCTGACACACAGGAAGACGGTGCAGGTGAAGAGTCTTACAAATAAGCTCATCAGCAGAAGGAAGGCAGTGGAGGGAATTTGCTTTGTATGTGAGTGACTTTGTGTGGTTTGTTATTTATGATCCATATTAGAAATAAAACTAGTGCAGAAGAGGAAAATCATAAAAACTGCAGTTAGCTTTATTCTAAGTAATCCTAAGTCATCATTTGTGTCTGTTGCTGATAATGTCTAATTACCATGTAGCATCACAATGATTTTATATATAGAGTCAAGCTGACTTTTGTAAGTTTTGTCTGATTATAAAACTAAACTTGGTATCCTCAGCCCTTTAAGTTTGTGGTCACTCCTCATAACTCCCAAAATTAATGGGAATGTTTGTAATAAATCTCAGTTACACTGTAAGTTTGCCCCCATTTCAGAAAAAAAAAAAATTCTCCTACGGGAATTATCTGGTAGCATATTTGATTAGACCATACATTTCTTATTTTCTAACAGATAATTCCATTTAGTATCAAAATATGCTGGGAATCTAAGTGGGGAGTCCATATTCTCAGATGGGTCTGTGACTTCTCCTCCAGTAGGATCCAGGAATGCTCAGTTTGACTGTACTGCTCTGTGCTGCTCTGTCTTCCACCCCCAGTATTAGCAGAAAACTTATTCTACCCCCATAAAACAGCCATCTTCCTCTCTCTAGTACAGCCAAGGAAGGTTTGTGGAAGGATGAGGGGGAGGGGAAGGGGATGGAGGAGGGGAGGGAGGAGGGAGACTGTCATTATGGTTGGGTCCGCCCTTGTTGGGTAGAAACCAGAACTCTGACACTTGCCCTTTAAGATTGTAGAATGCCCACGTCCCAGCCTCCTGGAAATGAGAAAGGAGTCTGGAAGGGTTTCTTTTAGTCACTCCAGGGGACAATAGAGTACTCTCTACAGTCTAGCTTGGTGAAGTGAGCTCACAACCAAAACTGCCCAAGAAGATTCTTGCTGAAGCAGTCCTCTGGGGAAAACCAGAGCCGTCTTTATTCCTTCCTAGGCTTTGAACTCTTACTTTCGGAAGCTTCCTTCCCATTTTATGGCAGACATTGAAATCAGTCTCACATAATTTATGTATACATGTACACACACAAATATACATATATATCTCATTGCAGTTGACATGGTCTTTTGATATTTTATTTATTTCAGTTTAGTGATGTTTTTATGTTGCTTCAGGTTTCAGTTGTTTATGTAGGGCTTTGAAAAGCTAAAGAGCTTCACGCGCTGTGTCTCTGGTGCCACAGCGGCAGCGTCTCTGGCAGACTTAGCACTTTTAGTTCTCTTAACCTCTTCCCCAGTGCCATTCATGTCCACCCCAGCTGACTGCCCTGACTTCAAATCTTATGGTTAGCGTTTCCATTGCTCCCTCTTGGGAGGCCTCTAGGATCTCGGGATAAAATGACACATTTTCCCCTAGAAGTGTGGGTTGCAAAGGTAGCAGCTGCTTTAGTTAATACACATAGAGGCTCAGTTATGCCCTTTCCCTGGGCCTGAGTGCCTGTTTGTCCTATAGTCATCAGGTTCTCTGCAGTTAAGTTTCTATCTCTGTCTGGATAGGGAAGTCTCTGGTGGTGTTCACTGGGAAAAAACAATAAAAAGAAAGTAAACCTGATACCTCCTTATAATACCAGGCAAAATCACAGGAAAAGTGGACAGTAGCGCAAGATTCTGAGTGAGTTTTTGGTTATGGGTTTCCTCTGCTCCATCTGTTCTCGCTCTATATGTGATACTAAAAGGAAGAAATAAGGGTTTTAAGAAGATGTATATTTTAATGCTTGTGTAAATTTTATTCATGGTAGAATCAATGTTAGAAGGAAGTTTAAGAAAGCACAAAATATAATGCTGTAAAATTAACAAAAATTTGTTAAACTGTTTCAGGATTTTAAACAAGCTGCACTGATAAGCAAGACTAATGTGAGCCTTTGTCAAGCTACTGCCATGTGCTATCACAGGTATGGGGTGCAATTTATGTTGAGGTGAGAGCAAGTGAGACCATCAGATTTATAATTATAATAGAAGAATAGAAGAAACAGAGGAGAATATTGTGGAAGTGACAGAGTACAAAAATGGAGAGAGGCACAAAGAATCCCTGTATCAGCACTCTTCTACCTACTAATAAACTATTTTAGCCAAGTCAGCAAGTAAATACCTGCATCAGAGCATTGCGGGTATCCATCTGATTCAAGCCCATTTATTGGAAAGGACCTTGGTAATACACAGAATGAAATCATGCGTAACTTGAAATGTCTAAGAATAAAATAAAGTTATTAACTTTGTTCATAAAATGGAACTAACTTTTAAAAAGCCTGTTTCTTGGAAGAGAGGTTGATTTAGAAAAATATTATATTTCCAAGAAAATTTTACATTTAGAAAGCATTTCTAAATCTAAAAATGATTAAAATAATACCAGTAAGTATCTACAAGGTATAATAAAATCTACAAAAAATGTATTACTTAAAACATTATTACCTGTTTCTGGTATTATTGTAAAAATAAGTAAGTTATAGAGGGGAGAAAAGAACAGTTATATGAGGCTATAATACAGAAGAAGATCAGTTTAAAATTTACTCTGAGATAATATTAGAGTATAGTAGATTGATTTTGCTAATTATAATACTTACATTTCTACACATACATTTGACATTTAAAAATTAATTTCTAACACTTTGCTTTTAAAAGCATAGAAATGCAGCACATGAGTATTTTAATGTGAAATAAAGTGTATTTGGTTAAGTAATAGTTTACAGCATTATTTTTCATGAGAGACACAATAGCAGTTAATTGGATGAGGAAATTAGGATAGTAGACTAGGATGTGTAAATATACAATTTAGACAATAAAACATAGTTTGAATTATTTAGGAAATTGAAATTCTTTTTTTCCCCTTTTATTACATAGCTAGTACAGGTACATTTCCCTATGAGAATTAGATTTTTAAAATTTTATGAGCATAGTAGTATTATAACTGGAACTTGTGAAGGCGTTTTTGGTTAAAAGGCCTAAACTGGTCTCGGACCTTTAATTTTATACAGACAGCAAAACACAGTCACACCATTGTCTATTTTAATCCAGCAACCTTTGTACAATTTATCTTTTTAAGTAATTGTCATTCTTAAAAAGAAATGGAATAACGATGACTGATGTGTTTGTTTTGGTAGGCGAGTGCAGTCCAAAAATGTCTGAGGTCATTGAATTCTCTTAAAACTAAAAATAGACACCAAAATTTTTCTCAACCTCATTCCGATGTTTTGCAACTAGTAGAGTCAGTAAATTTCTCTGTGTGTCAGTTCCTGATCTCTTTTATGAAATGTAATCACTGGGTATATATGGTGGAGCCTCCTTAAGCTGATACTGCTTTGCAATTCCAAACAACCACCTTTCATCATCGCGCTAGAATCTCTATTGTCCTTTAATAAAAGTAGAATTTAAATCAGCAGTAAAGCTCTGATAACTCATAGTCTCAATTCCATGTGTTTTAACAGTTTTACTGAATTTAACAATATGGAGTGTTTAGTGATTGTTTACATTTATTTCAGGAAAAATATTTTTGCTTTTTAAGGTGAGCTATAACCTATTACTACAGCAGCATGGATTGTAAATAATGAGATTCACTATTGGCGTCTTATGGTGGAGAACGTAAAAATTGTCCCATTTGGAAAATTTTTAAAAAGTAATAAATCCTTAAATTTTAGGGCTTTGATCTTTGAACTCGTGGGGTTGCAGACTTTTGAAGTGTGCCTTTGTGTGTCTCTGGTTCTCACTCTTGTGGTTGCTAGGAGACAACATTCCTTAGGCTGAATATCCTACTTGTTGCCCAATTTGATCACTAAGGGTGTTAAGGTAGAGTTAATTTTTAGATCTCTTTGAGAAAGATACCTTAAGATTAAAAAAAAAAATGTCACAGAGGGAGAGCCTGGTGGCTCAGAGTTACATATTCTGTCCATTTTTTACTTCAGCACATTTATTTTACCATTCTTATATTTGTATAAAATATTTCTGAATCTTCGACTCTGCAAGCCACATTCTTTAGTTTTGGGAGGTATTTATGATTTATTTGTACAACTCAGTAGGGAACATCTGGTCACCTATGTGATTAATTTGTAAAATGAGGTGGGCCTTGGTGTCCGTGGCCTAGCCTTCAAGCTGAGCACACGATTCTTAGTTAATAGACACCATAATGAGAGGCATGCACCTTCCGTCGGTGATCACGTTATTTTAGATTTATACAAACACTTTTTGTTTTAGAAAAACTAATTTAATATACTTTTATATTTGTGTAATTGATGTTTAGCAATTTATGTGCCAGTGAACCTGTATCCTGATACAAGAGACACCGCCACATTTTTTCATTGTCTAACTACCATGTGATTATTTAACAGGAGCTCCAACCTGCAGGGCACTGTGTGATACACACATCTTCAGAAAAATGAAGTTGTTGTGTGTATGGAGTTTTTCTTTTTTTTTCTAGTGGTGGAGGGGTTTGGGAGTCTCTGGCTTTGGCTCTCTCACCTCCTCTGGACTTGATATTTAGTTATCATCAGCTTTGAAGAGCTTGCCAAGTAGCTTTCGGGATCCCTTTCCAGGTTTAAGGTTTACTGATTATTTACTTAGTCAGAACAGACTAGATGTTCGTTAAACATTAGTGCTGATAACTAGATATGTATAGAAAAATAGCTTCAATTCATTGCTTGTTCTTTTTCTTTTTAAATTGGTTAGACTATTCAAAGGGTGAGATTATGTTTTATAAACCATGTATCGGCATATGTACTCACAAGGATTTTAAATCTCCCTCTGCGTAAGAGGGGAGCAGTGTGTATGATACAATTGGGATGTAAATATACCAGAAGCATTTCAATGTTTTGTGGGAAAAATATGAGAGAGCTGGGGTTGCCCTGTAAACTTCAGTTTACATGGTCACCATAGGTATGCATCATAAGTAAGTAGTTCACTATCCATAGATAGAAATACTGAGCATAACAAAACCTGTCAACTAAATACATTTTTATACAGGAATACTACTGTGTAATTACTCTTGATAAAAAATTTGTTATTTATGCTAGAATTTTTTCTGTACTACAGTGAGAAAGTGGCTACAAGCATTGTGACCTTATATTCAGTGAACTTTTACTTCTCAAATAGTGCTAGTTATGAGGAAGGAGGAGGATAGTTTCATTGTAAACTACTTGAGGGAAGGGAACCCATGTTTTCTTAGTGAGAATCCACAGAGTGAACTCAGAAGATACCAGTTGGCTTACGTATGTGAATGTTAACCTTCCCCTGTTTGTAACGTCAGAGGCCAGGCTTTCCTGGTGCTTCACTGTTGATTCTTGGGTGATCTTCTGACACAATACTTGGTGAATGCTTTTGGGTAGTGTTTGCCAAAACCTGAAGCAAATATCATGAGTAACTCCATTATTTTTCATGGTGTGCACAAGCATTAAAAAAATATTGAATCACATTATGAGCAGCTGAATTGCTTTTCAGTTTCAAAGTGAATTCTTTCTCAAACCTTCTGAATACATCAAGGAGAAGGTGTCAGCTAAGAGTTAGTCTTTAACATCTTTCCCACACTTTGTAATAGATGGTACAGCTCTCAGGTTTAGTTTTCTGCAGACTCCACTATCCAACACCAATATTTATTTATTTTCATGGTTGCCTTCATGGCATGAGATACTGATTTTGCATTTGTGGTATTGAAATTAAGTTATTTTAAAAAATAGATTTACTTAAGTAAAAGAGTAACTTGACTTAAAGAAAAATACTAAGTAAACGGTAGTGTAGGTGGAACATAGGGCAACTGTCACAAAGGAGGGGCTGAGGTTTGGGAAACAGTATTTTAAAAGATAATGCTGAGTAATATCTAAGAGATGGTAGTTTCTAGAACGGTTACCCTGTGTTCCATGTATTTTACAAAGGAAAAGTTAGCAAAGTAATGATGCATCTCATAAAAATTTGAAAACTTTTTGAGAAGTAATGAAAAGAATGGAAGGAAGATAATAATCTTTATTGGGTGAGGGTCTCTGTGCTAAGGGTTTTTCACATGCTGTCATTTGAGCCTTCTAACAGTTTTGAAAAATTACTATTAATTTGTATGTTTGGGCTTAGGTTTGAACTCCAAGGCTTTATTCTGACTACACTGTTGAGATATCAGCTCACTGGCTCTTGTGCACCAGTTACAAGTATGTTGAAGGTGAAGAATGTGGGTAGAGATGACTGTGGGAAAGCATGGATTTTGGAGTCTGGCTCACCTGAGTTTGAGTCCCAGATATTTGCTCAGTGCAATCTTAGCATGCTATTTACTATGTTATTTACTATGTGCAAACTTTTCTGAGCCATGGTATTCTTTTAATCTATAAAATATAAAAAATTATAACAAGCTTACAGAAATGTTGGAAGGATTAAGTAAAATCGCGTATGTAAAGCACTTAGCACAGTACCTGGTAAGTAAGCAGTTATTCAGTGTTAGTGCCTTCATTCTATTAAAAAAAATTCTAGACTCTCCATATTAATTGAGATTAAAAATAATTATTAGATATGCACGTGAAGTGGAAAAGTGACTTTATATACCCATGGACATGGGAATATTCGGTTCCTTCAACAGCCCTCTCCTCACCATAGGAGACTAATTAAGGAAGATAGAGAGACAGAGTTATCATTTAGTCACATATATTCACAAGTTAATAAATAAAATGCATTTTACTTCTTTTTCTCCCCTCCTTTCTTGGTGTCCAAGATGAAATGGGCTGCCTTTATAGAAGATCTGAAGTAAGAACTCCCATGTGATAAAAATCTAGCTCCTTTCATTATAAAGGACATATTAAATAAATAACAGTGGATTTATTTTAATCTGATTTAAATAGTGTATTTTATAAATAATAGCATATGTCTTTCTATACTGGCCACTGATAACTGTTAAAAACAGGTTCAAGAAGGCCATTCAGATTTTTATAATTCTGAAAAAGAACTCTAGCATGTCATCCCAGCATATTCTGCTATAAAAATGTCTCTTACCTCCCCTCTTTCCTTTTACCAATATCTTTAAAGAATCCATCAGGCTTCCTTAGGTCATATGGACTTACACAATTAGTTCTTATGAAAATAAAAAATAATAAAAATTAAGTTTTTTAAGGGTCAATGCATTTCTTTATGAAGAGGTTATATACAGGAAAGCAGTTAGATTATTCACCAGAAAGCATCAATATTTTAATTTGTTTTCAGAAATAAAGAGTTTGAAGAAGCTGTCAATTTCTTTACCTGGGCTGTGAAAATTGATCCCTACTTTCTGGATGCTTACATCGGACGGGGAAATTCTTACATGGAATATGGACATGATGAGGCCATCAGACAAGCACAGAAGGACTTTCTGAAAGCACTGCATTTTAATCCAGTCTATACAAAAGCCAGAATTTGTTTAGGCTATAATTTGCAGGTAATACTGTATAACAACATTTTACCACGGAAGCACCTTTTGGGCAAGAAAAAGAATATATTTGGCCTGTTAGTGGTGATGGGGATACATGATATTTCTTTGGCTATGAACATTTTACCTTTCTTTTCTTATTCGTATTCAGAGCAGCGGTGAGAAGCAGGGGTTTGCTGAGTTATAGGCAGCCTGCCTGGAGAGCATACCCAGGGACCTGGCGTGATAGTGAGATGAGGATCTTCTGAACCTGAGTTTCCTTAACGCCTGCACCCCTTTCTACCTCACCCCCTTATACCTACCACACTTATAGACAACTTTTAAACTTGCCTGATGAGTTTCACATATAAGAACCTGGCTAAAATTTGTTTCACTAGCTTATACCTGGGCTCCACAGGTTTTGGCCTATTAAATTAGTGAAAAGCTAAAGGGAATAAACAATGTATGATCTATGCGATGGATCAGACAACCACTGCATAGAGCTTTCTGAATTCAGGTCATCTTCCAAATGGCAGTGAATTAGAACATACCGGAAGGCAAGAGACCAGGCATTTGTCCTTCCAGCAAGTTGGAAGGGTGTTGCTCTGTTGTGTTGTCACACAGGTCTCTGAGTGATTTCTGGGACACTCTGACCTGACCCATGCACTCACCGAGCTATGTGCACTAACAAAAGATGTAGTGGTATTCGTGGAATAAAGTGCTAGATGTGTTATATTTTCCATGAAAAGGAAAGGAATAATCTTTTTATCCCTTTTAATATTAAAAAATTTAAACAGTGGTCCAAAATATGTTTAAATTATGGTAATTTGCATAAATTCCTATTAATAATCTGTCATTAAAGTTGAATTTTTTTCATTTAGAAGTAAGTGAATTTGGCTGACCTAAGATTAATAATATTGGAGGTGGTTGTGGGTTTGGTTATAGTGAGGTATGCCCAAGAACTGATTAATAAGGGAAGTAAGATTGCCTTCTGAGTGTTAAACATAAAATTAGCCATTATTTGATCACAGTAGAAATTTGCAAACTCAGAGACAGGGTGACTCCTAAAACAGCTAGAACTTACTGTAATCAAAAGAAATGTGTTAACAGCATCATTCATTGCATTCAACAAGGATTTACTGAGCACCTAGTAGAGGACAGGAACTGATCTAGGCCTAGTGATACAGCAGTGCCCAAAATACACTGGTTCTTCTTGTAGAGTTTACTACCAACTGGAGAGAGAAGCACCAAGCAGTCTTATTAATAAGTATTTAATTCTATTCAGGATAAGTGCAACCAAGAAAAAGGATGGGTTTTAGGACAACTTATAACCGGGGAACCTAGCTTCATTTTAGGGGTGAGGGAAGGCTTTTTGAGAAATTAACATTTAAACTGAGGTGTGAAAGACTAGAATTAGGACTAGGAGTTAGGGCTTAGAACACAGTGTTCCAGAGAGAGGGAACAGCCCATTATAAAGTCTTGTGAGAAAGAGACAGAGGGCTCAAGGGGACGGAATGTTATGGACAAGGGGAGAGTGGTATGGGATGAGACTGAATTGAGTAATGACTGGAGGTGAAGGTCTTTTTAACTGGTCCAGGTCAGTGAAAAGTGTGAATGTCAATCACCAGAGCAGTGACATCAGATTTGTGTTTTATGAAGATCTCACTGATATATATCAACCTGAAGGAGGATTGAAAAACACATTAGTGTGAGGAAGACTTGAATCAGGAAAGGAAGGACTGAAAAAGGAGAGTTAGAGAGGCCCATCAAATCCTGTTTGGGGGAAGAGTGACCATTTCTTGGACGAATATGAAACAGATTCCCCTACTATGTGCCTACCACTAGAGTTATGGAAGTGAGCAAAACAATTGTTGTCAGAACAGACAAGTTCAATTCCTTGTTCAATTCGATGTTGGTTTCCCCATAATTTACTGTGAGGGAGAAGCTTTACTGGTTAAAGAACAATGTCTAGTTAACTTATTGGTTATCTTTCGTGTTAGTTTTATGCAAGAGTCACTGGGCTTTGCTTGGTTTATGTGAGAGTCCGCTTCTGAGGCTCTGGCAAGTTGGGATTTTGAACCCACAGGAATAAAGGACAGTCTCTGGACTGTGCTGAATTTATCAACTCACTGCCCTCCTGTGATGAGGTATTTAATTGCCAAATGGCCTTCTCTAGGAAATACTCTGACATCATTCTGTTAACAGTGTCCTCTCCTAACCTTCTTTCTTTTTTTCCAGTTGGCTCTAAGGTTGGTATACACACCTGCTTGGTAGGTTTGCATGCAGTTTTCATGGAATGTGTGATGCTGGTACAATTTATCAAATAGGTTTTACACCATCAGTTTATTCATTTACTTATTCAACACATATTTATTTTATTATGTATAGTATGTATAACTGGAGATTCAATGCCAAACAAATAGACAATTCCTGCCTGTGTGTGCAGAGCTCAGTGTAAAATTTGTGGTGATTGTCAGAAGCATTGGTGTTTCCCATCGTGGTCAAGATTTTATGTTGTTCAGGACTGGTATAAGAGATGACTCTGACAATTAGATTTATTTCAGTTAATTAAAATTTCAGCATAAATGCTCAGAGGTAATCAGTCAATTGAATGGACTCACAGTACAGCCTACTTCCTTGTTTAAAATATCTTAGATTAAGCACAATATAAATATACCCATACTAAAGCCTTTATTTGATTAAGTTAGAATCATAAACATTTGTCATGATATGGACAATTTCCTACTTGGTGTAAATGGAAAATTATTTTAGGCCCAAGGAAAATTCCAGAAAGCTTGGAACCACTTTACCATTGCCATAGAAGTTGATCCGAAGAGCTACCTAGCCTATGAAGGAAGAGCTGTGGTCTCTCTTCAGATGGGTGATAATTTTGCTGCAATTCAGGATATAAATGCTGCCATAAAGGTAAAAATCCACTCAGATTATATTATCATTAGCATTAAATTAACATCATCAGTGAGTAAGATCAAATAAGAAGTTCTCTGTTGCTTTCTAAAAGTGACTTGTAGAGAACATAATGTTTGTATTTTTTCCCTAGGAGATTCCTAAAGAGTTATTATAGCTTACCAGTTTTATAACCTAATGCATTTAAAAAAATTAAAAACAAATCCCTAATAAATGTTGATTCCTCTCAGTAAATGCAAATTTATAGTTTCATGATACATCAATATTATTGTGTAATAAAAAATGAATGCAAAAAATAAAATAATGTTCTGGGTTTGAAGGAACTAAAGAAAGAATAGTGTAAATCCCCAGCTTCTTCTGTAGTGAAATGGCAAATAAAAAATGCAGTGACAGAAAATCTGCCTTTTTTCTTCTAGATTTTGGATTCTTTTTTTGTAAATTTAGGTAGATGTTGTAATCTTTAACAGAGCTAAACAGATGAGCTTTTTTCCCCTTACATCTATTCTTTGCAAAGGAACTGAGTAGAGCACTAAGATTGTTTGTTTTATTGCAACCAAATAAACCAAGTGTTGACACTGAACCAACTTCATTCGGAGTTGTTTCTCAAAATATTTGCTCTAATGGGGTTTCACTTGCCCTGTAAAATTACTAGTTTCCCACAAAGAGATTTCATAACGTCCATTTTTGCAGACATGAAATTGGAGATAAGTACTATTCCCAGATGCTAAATACTTATACTATTATATTGCAGATCAATACTAGAGCAGAATTCTTAACAAATCGTGGTGTGATTCATGAGTTTATGGGTCAACAACAGAATGCAATGAGAGACTATCAAGCAGCAATTTCTCTAAACCCCATGTACTCGCTGGCTTACTTTAATGCAGGAAATATCTATTTTCACCACAGACAGTTTTCCCAGGTAATAAGAGTTTTCCTTAACATTTTCTTTTTGACGGTAAATGCTTTCTCTGCTACATATAGTTTCAAAATGCAATCCTTATATGTCAGGCTAATTTATTCATTAGCTCTTTAAAAATTTTTTTCTCTTTCATAAAAATGTTTATAATTACTTATTAAATGTTTACACCTCTATGGATTTTTTCTCCTCATTATCATCAGCCACTCAGCACTTGTCCAGTAAACACTGTTTTGGACTTCTCTGAGTGCCGGCAGTCGTCGCCTTGCTATCCATTGTCACCAGCTTCCAGCCTGGAATCCTCTGCTCTTTGCCCCCACTTAGCCAAATGTCAGACTTCCTTCCATCTTTCGTGATGTGATTATCTAACTTGTCTTAATTTCTACCTTTGCTGAGTTTCAGTCACATGAGCACTTGACTGGAGTAAGGAGATATGTCTGTTAGTTCTGGTTTTCATGACAACTTAATCTTTTTGGACCTTAATTCATAACGGCTGAAATGAAAGTGTTGGGCTATTAGATGATATTTTTTATATTTTGAATTTATTTTATTTGAACTGTAATGCATTGCATGACTCAAACGCTATTTTTTGTTTTTTTAAATCTATATTCACTCTTTTGTTCATCTTCAATTTTATTTTGTTCTTTGTCTATCTTTTTGAGTCAGAAGCTTAATCCATTTATTGTCACCCTTTCATTTATATTGTGATAAATTGTTAAGGTTATGCTTTTCCCCCAGTACTGTTTTCAGCAGTATCCCCTGTATTTTGCTCTTTAATGCTTTTATTTTTGTTTTCCCAAAACATTGCATTTGAAATTTTATTTCTCCTTTGACTAAAGAATAAATTAATAGGGCACTTAAAATGTTCAAGAGGAAGGGCTTTTATATTTTCTAATATTGGAGTATAATTAGTCTATATCCGTACTTTTTTTTTTAATTTGGTTTATCTTAGACAGAGAAAGGTTTATTCAAGTATCCTATAATTAGTGTGGCCCTAGATAGTTTTCTTTACATCTCTTGTAATTTCTGCTTTATGAAAATTGCTGCTATTTCATGTATAGATGTTCATACATGTTACATATGCATTGTGAATTGTAGTCTTCAGCATTACAAATGCTCTTCTTTGTTTCTCTTTGGAATAAATTCTCCTTTATCTGATGTGAAGATCCTGACCTCTGATTTCATTTGGTTTGCTTTCGCCTGATAGTCCTTTGCCCTTCCTTTTATTTTCAGTGTTTAGAATCTTTTGTTTTAGCTGTGTCTCTTTTATACAGCGTAGAGCTGGATTTTGGTTTAGATGACAATTTGAAAATATTTATCTTTTAATAGGTAGGTTATATCCCATTGACATTTTGGCACAGTCAATATGTTTGGTCTTAGTTCTGTTATTTTATATCATATTTTCTGTTTACATGTATTTAAAATATTTTATTCTGTGGTCTGTTTTATTTTAAAATTTCAGAGTTTTTCTAATATTTAGGAAGGTTTACTGTTTGCTTTAGTGATGACCTTTATAAAAATACCCTTGTGCCCTTACTTCCTTATTTCTTTAGTTCTCTTCTATGAAGAACAATAAAATGACCCTTTAATCTCTTCCTCCCTTATTTCTCCCTCTCATCTATTAGTCAATTTTAGTTAGTATTATGCTCTTTTGAAAAATGTTTATATTTATATCCTTAAATATGCTTGAGCTTGTTCTGTCAGCTTGTCATGTCAGCTTGCTTTCCACTCTCTCTGTATTCTTCCATTTTGTTGTGTTTCATCATTCCTACACTGCCAGAGGATTTAATATTTGCATATACTATTTTGTTACCTTTATTTCACGTTTAGTCTTAGTTCTTCAGTTAAATATATTTAATTCTTATCACCAGGCTTTTTGCCAAAGTTTCCCTCCTAACCAATCATTTCTTGGTGGTCTGAAATTAGTCTTCTAGTAGAGTCCTGAGAAAGGGTTCATGAGAACAATATTCCTTGAATTGTTTCATGTTCACAGCTGTTAGCCTGCAGCCTTTATATCTTACGACAGCATGTCTGGGTTTAGAGTCCTTGACTCATTTTTTCTTTCCTTGAGTGTTTTGTAAGTGCTGTTTCACTATTTTTTTGGTGTTGCGTATGTTGGTGTCAAAAGCCTGATGCAAACCTGATTTTCGTTATTGGTGACTTCTTTTTGTCAGGATAACCAAAGTTTTTATTTTATTTATTTTTTTTAAGTGAAAAGTTTTTTGTTTTGTTTTGGTTTTTTTTGTGGTACGTGGGCCTCTCATTGTTGTGCCCTCTCCTGTTGTGGAGCACAGGCTCCGGACGCGCAGGCTCAGCGGCCATGGCTCACGGGCCCAGCTACTCCGTGGCATGTGGGATCTTCCCGGACCGGGGCACGAACCCGTGTCCCCTGCATCGGCAGGCGGACTCTCAACCACTGCACTACCAGGGAAGCCCATAAGTGAAAAGTTTTTTTACTTAAAAGTATGTGTTAGAGTTAAGCTTTTGGGGTCAAAGTTATCAAGTACAGAGTGTGCATTTTCAATATGTAGATTTCAGAAAATCTTTGTTGAATTCAGTGTAAATATTTTTCTCTATTCCATTGTTTTGATTTTCTTCATTGGGGATGAATACCAATGATTATAAATAGGACGTCTTTTGACTCCTATATGCCAATTATTTTTTTCAAATGTTTATCTTTTAACATCTGTTTCATTTTCTTTTGCATCCCCTAAATTTTTACTGTTATTCCCTGGTTGACCTTATGATCCAGGTTTCTTTAAAACTTTTTTTTTTAGTTCTGTCCCATTTCCGTGACATATCTTCCTGGCCAGGAAGATCCTTTTTCTAAGATCCTTTATTATTTATTTATTTATTTCTTAAATGCAGTTTCTTCCTTAACAATTTTTTTCTAGTTTATTTTATAATGTTACATTATAATTTTTATCTACATTGTAGGAATACATTTTTTTCTGGGCAGTTTTTATGATCTTTCCAAAAATTAAGCTCTTACTTTTTTATCTTTGTTTTTTACAATGAAGGCATGCAAATTACTTTTCTGTTCCCTATATTTGAATGAGATAATTTTTTTTTCCTGAACTAATAGCAGATTTACTTGTGAGAGATACGGTGATAGGCCATGGTAACTTTCCGAGTTGAGCTACCACTGATGCTATTGCACAGGACTTTACAGTATGTCCTTTCTAGCCTAGCCTGGTTTGGGAAGGCTTCTACCACAAGCTCTGTGTTTCTCAGAACTTTCCACAGTCCTTGCTTCTAAGATAACATTCTCATTTTAAAAAGTTGTTTTTATTGCTTGCATTTTCTGAGATCTGTAACCTCTGTATTCTCCTCTAACACCCGATCCTGTCACCATACCCCTTAAAAATGATCTTTGGGGCACCTTTATCTACCAAGAGGCTAAAGTCCTTGTCTGTATTTCGCTGGAAAAGCTGAGCAGATATTTCCTGATTCCACTTAGTTCTTCATTCTTTCAATCTCCTTATATTTATAATGTACCTGCCATGTGCTAGGAATTAAGATCCTGAGGATACAGAGCTAAACAAGATAAGGAGGACTTCTTTTATGATGTACCTTACATTTTATTGGAGGAAGAAATAGAAAATAAACAATATTAGTAGTGATAAACATTTAATACCATCTTATTTAAGCATCAGTATATCAGTACTAGCATACGTGTGGGACTATATGAGATTACCTGGGTGGATAGTATAGATGGAGAGAAGGGGTTTAAGGAGCAAGCCCTGGGGCAATACCAGTGTTTGGAAGTGAAGTAGAGAGGAGACTCCAGAGTGTAGACCGAGTGGGGAGTATCCAGTCAGGATGTTGGGAAGGAAAGCAGGAGAGCATGATATCACCTCAAGAATAAAGTACTTTAAGAAGGGAAATGTGTCCTGTGTCAAATGCTGCTGAGAAGTCAAGGAAGGGCAGGATGGAGAAAATCATTGATGACTTTGGCAAGAACATTGTTGGAGTCGCAATGGCATCAGAGCCTTGAGCGGAAAGGGTTGTGGAGAACATGTGAGGTGAAGAATTAGAGACAGTTCAACGAGTTGGAGAAATTCTTCTGTGAAGAGAAGTAGTTAAATGGGGGTGGTGGCTAGAGTGGAGTAAGGTGTTCGTATTTTTAATTTTTTAAAATATGAGGGATGCTGATTCATGCTCCTGTGTTAATGAAAGGATCTAGTAGAAAGGGAGAAATTGTTGGGGCAGGGGAGAGTGGCAGGGATAATTAGGATCAAAATCTTTGAGGATTCGATGGGGCTAAAGTTTGGAAGTTCCAGGGGTGGCCTTTGAAGGGAGCAGGACACACTATCCATTATGTTATGAGGGAAGGCAGAGAGTTGGGGCACAGCTGGCTGTAGCTAGGTAGATTTTGATAGTAGGTATTTCTCTTAAATGATTACATTTTTTTCATGGAATATGAGTACCAGTTACCAGTTAAGAGTGAGGATGGACAGGTATAAAGGGGGAGAGTATGGCTAGGAGTTTTGAAGAGAAAATATGAAATAATTATTTTAGAGAGCGGTAGGGTGAATGTTCTAGGGAAGTATAGTAGAACCACCAGACAACTTCAAGTTCTCATTTGAGGTTGTGGTTAAATTTAAAGTGAGATCTTGACTCCATACTGCTTTGTATATAATTATTTCTATACAGACTCAGTACAGCTTTCTGTCACCCCACAATTGTTTCTGTGTGTTAGTCTCTTATCTCCTCATTCCAGTTAAGCTCTTTAATGCCAGGAATCACACTGCTTTCTCTTCTCTCCATATTTCCTTACTCAGAAAGCCCATCTATACCCATGGCTTATACTACATGTCAGCCTCCACCTTTCTTCTGAGCTCCTAACCCATATTTATCGCCAGTTGCTAAAACTGGATGTTTTACAAGTGCATGAGAGCCAAAACTGAATTAATCTCTCTATCCTCTACGCCCCGTCCAACTCTTCTTCGTATAACCCTGTCTCAATTCAAGATGTCATTCCATGGAGTCGCCTGAGTAAAAATCTTAGCATCAATTGTAACTTTCTCTTCCTCAACTTCTTCATCTAATCAGTCATCTAATCCTGTCAAATTTCCTTCTTAGTTTTTTTCTCAGATATGCCCTTTCCGTTCTATTTCTACTGCCATTGCCTTAGTTTAGCTGTTTCCCAAGTTAGATCAGTTAGCTTGCTGACCCCTGTGATGAGGCTGGTTGACCTCAGTGGTGAAGCTAGCTGCTGGGACAGAGAATTATCAAAGGTATTATTATATAAGGCATGAATGAGATTGTCATAGCTCAGACCTCAGACAGCTGGGAGGCTAATGTTTTCCTAGGCTGACAGGCCAGGGTCAGTTGCCTTAAACTTCCTCAAGCTCAGACCACACTCTGGCTGGGTCTTGGCAATGTTTCTCTGCATTGTAGAGTTAGTTAACGAGCATTAGACAAACACAGTGCCCAGGGCAATTTTCTGTTTCTGTCAGTGTTTAAGGTCCACATGAGAGGGAGACCCTCACATTTAAACTTATTTGTCCTTAATCACTCTATGGACATCATGTATAAAACTATTTGGTTAGATCTAAAGTGTAGTTTGATCTTTGATTATTTTTTTTTTTTAAGTATGGCTCTTGCTCCCCCAAGCTGGGGACACATCAGCTGGGCAAATATTTGATCTAAAATGTATTCCGCTCTCTGTCTTGATATACTGGATACTCGGGCTTTGCAGTATGTGCTCCCTTCAGAGACAAGTAGACTTTGAGAGTAGTTATTCAGCTATTTTGGTATGCTCTATGCTTCTTTGTGGAGCAAATTCTTCTATTTCCTGTCCATCCTCCCCCTCCCGCTTTGTTTCTGATGTATGGAAAGAAGATTTAGGGCCAGGAGGAAGGGTCCCTCAACAGACCAGATAATCTCTAAAGGGTTAAAACATGTATGTGTTCTGGCTTCTTTTATGGTTGGTTAGTGACTTAATGGTTTTAAACCACAATTGGATGAGCTACATGCATGTGTCATGAATTACAGGTGACTTTTAAAAAATACCTGGATCTGCTTCCTAATTACTTACAGATATGAGGGCATTAGACCAATTGTTAAATCAAGGCCATCTATTGTGGTAGGCGTCTTTGGCCTAACTACTTCATAGTTAATGCTCCTGTTCTTCGAGTAACCTCATTAAATTTATAGGCTTTCATTTTCTAAGTAATATGTTTTCAAAGTTGTAATAGAAAGTTACATTGTTCAGAGTTAACCATACTATTGTGTTTTACTAAGTTCATTTATTTTAGCTGAAGTAGGCATTTGCTCCTACCTGATTGCAAGTCATGCTTTTGTGATGTAGAATTGTGTAGCCTTTATTGATCATTTACTGGTGAATTAAAATGAAACAAATTAATTTTTGAAGGAAATCTTGGCTCTGCTTCGAGTCATTCCCTTGCCTCATTTATAATGACTGTGAGTCCAGCCTCCTGTTCAGGAGTGAATTCTCTTTAATTTAAGCTCTTCGCAGAGGGATGTCAATTCTGCTGCCATCTTAAGGGATCCTTAAATTGCACTTAACTACAGCATAGAATAGCTCCCATTCTGGGATGAGATGGGTCACACAATCTTGATCTAATTGCTTCTCAAAAGTCTCAGGCAGTAAAATTCATGGAGTATTACCTGAGGGCTATGACATCTCTCCATTTGTAGACACTGGCAAAAAAAAAAAAGATGTATCAATAATTGTCTGAGTCCTTACTATATTCTGCATATTTTTCTCAGTACTTTACCTGTCAGCTCACTTAATCCTCATAGCAGCACTGAAAGTAGGGTTCGATTTGTTGCCTCCATTTTATAGACGAGAAAAATCGAGTCAGAGTATTTTAGTTACTCACCAAAGAGCTAATAAGTGGTAGAGCCAGGGTTTGAACCTAGAAATCTGGCCCCATGGTCTGGGCTCCTGGCCACCATGCTCTCAATGTTTCACTTCACCCACAATGGAAGTGAACTGAGGACACATCCCTGAGAAATATAGAGAAAAATAGTTCCATGAAGAAGACTGATAGAAAATGATCAGAGAGGTAGGGGAAAAACTAGGGAGACACCCTGTCTCAAGGACAGAGAGAGTTTTAAGAGGGAAGGGGAGACCAAGAGCATCTGTGCCACAGAAATGCCATGGAAAGAAAGGACTAGAAAATGCTTACTGGGCTTGACGACACCTTCAGGCTTAGCAAGAGCAGACCTCATGGGCTAGGGGGAGGTAGATAGAGCCCAGACTGTGCTGTACTGGGGAAAAGTCGAGTGGTTAGGAATTGGAGACAGCAAGCCATATTGTTAAAAACAACTTTTCCTTTAGGGAAGTTTTAAAGTAGGAGGCACATTTTCCATCCATCATAGAGTTAGAGATGAGATTCCTACCTTGAGTAGTAGGGTGTCTAATTGGCATCTCAAGCAATGTGTGATGAAGGACCAGTTTTTAAAATTTTTCTAACTTAATGTTGATCAAGACCCCAACACCAGTCGATGGACCACAATTTGGAGGGTCCCTTCCGGCTTGATGACGAGTTGTGAATCATCTAGAGTTTTTGATCTTCTTGACAAGCTGATTTTAATCTTCTGTCTTTCTTCCTTTATAGCTTTTCATAGTATAACGGAGTTTTTAATCTCTTTTGGTAAGGTTTAGAACTTTACTTTCAAAATTCGCTTCTCTCTTTAACCCTTACTCTGCTTTTATATGAAAAATGTTAATTTTCAAACTTATATTTATCCTCCTGTGTGACCTTCTTTTCTAACTTATATTTTACTTTTTTCTACTGCTGTACAGGGATGTGAGATTTGTGTGTAGTGGGGGAGGTGGAGGTGGTAGTGGAACATTTCACCTCAGCAGAGAGTATTTTGTCTCTGACACTATCTAACACTGCTGACACATGGTGATAACAAAAAGCAGACCAACTATTGGTTGGTTTTATTATTGTCTTTTACATTCTCTGCAGATGCTGGCACCTCCTTATCATCTGCATCTGGGATGAAATGCTTCCACTATCTCCTCAGTGTGCCACTGGCCTTAGTTTTATATTAAAAGTGTTTCAAGTTGCTGTATAGCTGCCAATTAAAATATATTCAGATTATCATTATCTTCACACTTTTATAGGCTATTGACTACTTCTCAAAGGCTTTAAAGTTTGATCCAGAAAATGAATGTGCTACCATGAATCGAGCTATTGCAAATACAGTATTAAAGAGCTATGAAGAAGCAAAAGAAGACTTTGCACATGTAGTTGAAAGCTGTCCATTTTGGGCTGCAGTATATTTTAACAGAGCATACTTCTACTGTTGTTTAAAGCAATATGAACTAGCTGAAGAAGACCTAAGTAAAGGTATATTTTTTTGTAATTTTTTGATTAATATTATAATGGTTGATTTGTTTGTTTTTGATGACAAAAGAAGAAAATCATCAAGTCTATTTGCCTAGATAAACTAACATTAGAATTAATGGTTTTATATATCATATCTTTAATGTAATCAGTATGGATTCCTTTATGTAATAACTTACAGCATTGGTAAGCTAAGACATAGAAAATTATTAGGGAAACCATACATAAACATTGTCAGCCTTTCAAAAAAGACATTGTACTGTGTTTTCCCAAGTTAATTTTCTTAGAAAGATTCAGTGTTTTAAATTTAACTAAATAATTAAGTACATATGAGGAAAAATGTTTTCAAATAGATAATACTAAAGTTCTTATATTATAAAATTTTTATTTAAAAAAGTGAAGCGTTTTGAATGCTAGCACAAAACATATCTTGAAATTTTTTTCTTTTACAGCTCTGTCTTTGAAACCTAATGATGCTCTAGTATATAATCTTAGAGCAGAAGTTCGTGGTAAAATAGGTCTGATTGATGAAGCTGTGGCTGACTATAACCAAGCACTTTATCTTCAGGAACATGCCTCAGTGATATGACTACATAGACCATGGGTTCTGTGGTAGTTTACACAGCTGTTCTTCCATAAATTGAAAAGTATTTGTTGCTTTAAAAAAAGTTTGCACTGTCTTCATTGTTTTGTGCTTTATGTTTAGTCTTTTATATAATTCTTTAATGCATTTTAGCAACACCTTTTTGTTATATATTAATTATAAAACTTTCAGATCATTTTCTGCAGATTTGGAACAACTCAATAATTCAATTTCTTCACAAGGTGTAGAATTTAAATGAGAATGTTTCTCAAGGGACATATTAACACAAAATATTTTCTTTAAAGTAAAATAATGCCTTTTAAAATAATACTGTGTGATTTTAGAAAATGTCTCATTGACATTTTCATCAACACCTAAATGTAATCAACAGTATCCAGATCAAAAAAAAAAGAGAGCTGATGACTATAAAGAAATTGAAGTCAAGCACATATCCTCTCTCCTCCTTTGAACAATATCTACACAGGTCTGTATTCTTCCTGCTACTCATGTTTTTCCAACATTCCTCTTTTTCATTCTTCCCGCTACTCATGTTTTTCCAACTTTCCTCTTTTTCATGTTGCCTCCCTTCCAGAACAGCACCTATAAAGATTTGGAGCGTCCTCTTTCCTTGACATGCCTCTGCCTCTTTAATGCATATGTCATAAAAGTATATAAAAAATCTGCATACACTTATAATTAGTGCATCATAGAACTTGACAAGTAGGAATACATTAAAACAGCTAAAATTTCTCTTTTTTTTAACATCTTTATTGGAGTATAATTGCTTTACAATGGTGTGTTAGTTTCTGCTTTATAACAAAGTGAATCAGCTATACATATACATATATCCCCATATCTCCTCCCTCTTGCGTCTCCCTCCCACCCTCCCTATCCCACCCCTCTAGGTGGTCACAAAGCACCGAGCGGATCTCCCTGTGCTATGTGGCTACTTCCCACTAGCTATCTATTTTACATTTGGTAGTGTATGTATGTCCATGCCACACTCTCACTTCGTCCCAGCTTACCCTTCCCCCTCCCCGTGTCCTCAAGTCCATTTTCTACGTCTGCATCTTTATTCCTGTCCTGCCCCTAGGTTCTTCAGAACCACTTTTTTTTTTTTTAGATTCTATATATATGTGTTAGCATACGTATTTGTTTTTCTCTTTCTGACTTACTTCACTCTGTATGACAGACTCTAGGTCCATCCACCTCACTACAAATAACTCAGTTTCCTTTCTTTTTATGGCTGAGTAATATTCCATTGTATATATGTGCCACATCTTCTTTATCCATTCATCTGTCGATGGACACTTAGGTTGCTTCCATGTCCTGGCTATTGTAAATAGAGCTGCAATGAACATTGTAGTACTTGACTCTTTTTGAATTATGGTTTTCTAAGGGTATATGCCCAGTAGTGGGATTGCTGGGTCATATGGTAAAAATTCTTAATAGGGTATCTCTTTGGTGAACCAGAGAACCCCTTTCCTTTATCTCACTGATAGTAACAAGGTTTCCTGACTTGTAAACTCATTTAGATTTGCTTCACTCAGTTTATTTTCCTTCTTCGTTTCATTCTTCCAGTACATCTCCAGCTCCTCAGAGACCTGTGTTCACCGAGATGAGGCATTGTGGAAAAAAATACCCCTATCTACTCAGTTTCCTTTGTTTTCAGTTTGATGTACCAGATTTTCACAATACGAAGCTGATTTTTATTCGTAAGCCACTGTGGGGATTCGTCACAGTCTTTCAGGATAGTTTTCTTAGCGTGATATGTGGGTCCATGTGAGGACTGTGTCGTGCCTAGTAAGTTATTTCAGTCAGTGATTCAGACACCTTTAATACGCCTCTTCAGATCCTCCCATTCTCACTCGTCTCCAGAACCTTTAGTCTCAGCCCGGCCACAGATGAGATTCAGGCCAACCTCCTGCACCCACAGACAGACCCTCATCTTGTGCTCCAGCCACACATCCCTCACCTACAGCGCTGGGCAGCTCTTTTAAAGCTGAGGTGTCACCTGCTGCGGTGGTGCCCAGCCACATGCCTGGCAGATGTGCAGGGGACCCAAGTCCCTGTCAAATGAACTTTTTTTTTTTTTTTTTTTTTTTTTTTGCTGTACGCAAGCCTCTCATTGTTGTGGCCTCTCCCATTGCAGAGCACCAGCTGTGGACGCGCAGGCTCAGCAGCCATGGCTCACGGGCCCAGCCGCTCCCCAGGCATGTGGGATCTTCCCAGACCAGGGCACAAACCCGTGTTCCCTGGATCGGCAGGCAGACTCTCAACCACTGAGCCACCAGGGAAGCCCTCAAATGAACTTTTGATGATGAGAGAAAGGAACTAGTAGATAGGCTCTTATCCATCTCTTGGTGGAGTGTCCTGAGACACTTGGTTTATACAGCCTCCCGGAGGATGGTCCTTGGAAATTAAGCAATCAGTTCACACATACCAGCGGCCAGCTTCGAGATGTATCTCGTACTGGGGCTTTTGGCTTTTGGCTTTTGGCTTTTGGCTTCCCTGCTTTGCTTCCTTTTGTTACTGCTCCTGCTTTTTTTGGGTTTGCACTTCTTGATAAAGTCATTGCCCAGAAACATTTTCCTCTGGCTCTGCTTTCTGGGACAACCCATGCTAAGACAATTAGTAATTTAATATTTTTTTCCTGATTACATACAAATACTTATAACAAGAGGCAGGAATGATACAAACCAAGGGCCATGATAGCGTAATGGAGCAAATCATATCTAACATGCCAAAATGCTACGTGGTGACCCCGGGTCCACATCCCCTGGGTACCCACAGTTTCTGTCTGTACTGACCCCCAACCTCTTGCAAGAACCTACAACTTTCCACCTGAGGCCCTTCTCTTAGTCCACACATAGGCTAAGCCAGACCAGGCAAGGTATAGTGTTCTCTGCCTCACATTCATTGTCTCTACTTCTTTACCCATGTCTTGTAAGGTAGCAGGTATCATTAGATGAGGAAACTGAGGCTCAGAAGGGTCCAGTTATATGATCAGAGTCACACAGCTTTTAAATGGTGGAACTGAAAGTCAACCTCTATTCTAGTTTAAAAGCCTCTGCTCCTTTTCACCTAAAGAGAAATAAAACAAGATGAACTCATAGTCTATTAAATAACCTTTATCGTGATGGCATCAAAGCTCTCTATCTGCCTAATGATTATTAGCGCAAAAAAGGGATTTCCAGTCTTTAACACTTCTTTTGTACTGGCATATATGTGTATTTATTTATGTCTATGTCTACGTATCTATGTATCTAGCCTAGCCTTAGATAAATGCGTGATGGTAGTAAGATTATCTTGAGCTTTTAATTTGAAATACAGTCAATGGGCAGCATTTTACATTTTATCTTTAATAATACAGACCAGATAGGAATGACAGTAGAAAGGTCAGTATGTTGGCAGCAAGAAAGGGAAGAAAAGGAAAATTTCACTTGCTAAAAATCTACTAAGTACCAGAAACTCACCTAAGACTTAAGGACATTTTCATTTCACCATTATACTTGAGACAGTCTTATAATTCTCATTTCGCAGAAGAAAAATATGAGGTACAGAAAGGTTAAATAATTGGTTTAAAGCACCTCGAGTATAATGATGTTATCCAAATGTAGTTTCATTTTTATTTATTCAATATATTTCTTTAAGTTGACTTGCTAGTGTTAATTGAATTTATTTAGAGAGAAGGAATTTGTAAAAATAAATGCATAACTATTAATAAGTTTGTCCTTGTTCTACCTAAAGTAACCTTTTTATACCAGTGTTCCTCATATCACATTTTAGGAAACATTGTGCTGTATAGTGTCACTGCTAGATGGGTGTAGCTGGAAGAGAAATCACATTGAGGGAGGGAAAAACATATAATGCCTCCTCAGTGAGAAAGAAGAGAAGTTGATTTGTGCCTGGACAGGCAGCTCGGAGCTAGAAGCAATATCCTTGAGCTGTGAGAGTCTCGGTCTACCTTCTTAGCGTGTTGTAACAAGATCTCACTCCTAGAGGTTCTCCAGTGGCATAAAAATGTTTTGTTTGTCAATGCCTGAGAATCACTGATTTCCAAAAATAACAGGCACTTTGACCATCTACTATGAGATCCCAATGTTCAACTTGTCTTCTCTTCACCCATCTTTACCTGGCTAATTTATTCTCAGGAAGAGATATCTTCCTCTCCCTAGGAGGGTGACTTAGGTCTTTTCCCTCTACACTTCCACAGCACTGCTACCTCCTCTTTTGGATTACCCTTCAAATCTGTATATCCTTGTTTAATGACTGTCTTCCGCACTAGACTAGAAACTTCGAGGGCAAGGATTAGGTCTATCCTGTTCACCATGGTATCACCAATGCTTGTCATAGTTCCTGGCACATAGCTGGTGCTTCATAAATATTTGATGTATTTACTTAAATAAAATGCAGGTCTGGACACTCATAATGCAGGACATTATGACCCAACACACTACAGATATGTGTTTTACTATTCATTTCTCTGATAAAGTGAGCATCCTGTGAGATTCTAGGCACAGACTCTTCAAAGGTCAAAGCAATGACAGCACTCATCCTCAGTGCTATTCTTATTTAATATCTCCTGTGAGTAGAGAGGTTCTTAGCATCCACATAGCTTTCACAATGTCTAACTTACACACACACACACACACACACACACACACACACACACACACACACACGGCACACTTAGAACTATAAGATGAATACCTTAGAAAATGAAATTAGGAAAAACCAAGATGTAATGAATGAGGTCAGTCTGCTATAAAAATAACAAGTAGGTAGCTGTCAAGGTGATGAGGGTGAAATGTCTGAAATCATGATGTGTTAACATCTCAGGCTAAGCATTGTAATTTTTCATAATTGGATGATGTCATGACATAATCAAGCTGTAACCCAATCAAGTATAGTGAATAAGAGACTATAACAAATTTTTAATTGTTCCCCTTTAAAAAATGATATCTTGCAGTAATCAAGGGGCCATGGTGTATACTGTACCTAAAATTGGGGCAGGGAGTGGTCAGAGTGCAAACATTTATATGCATGTTCCTGGGCTCTATCTGCTGAACTGGTGTTCCAAAGAGTGGATAGGAACATTCTGATCTTTTGACTTCTTGTTAGTTCATCCCCATAAAATAAATGGGTCATACCATTGTCATAGTTTTAATCCACTAAACCATTAAGGTAATCCAGCTATTTCTCTTCTTTCTGATTCTATGCTAGCCCGGAAACCTTTAGTGATGATTTGATTTTCATTATGTAGAACAATATTTATAGTATAATTCCACTTTATTGTAAAATTAAACATATAAAGAATATACCCATTATATCTTTTTAAAAAGCCTTAAATGATTTTAATACACCAAACTTTAACAGTTAGTACCTGTGGAGAATGTGATTGCTGGTGTAGTGTTTGTTGGTAAAGGGTGTGTGGGAGGTTAAAGAGAAGCTCAGTTTGATTTTTTAGTTTTGACGCTTCTGCATTTTCTGATTTTTCCATTTTTAAATCATTGAACGTGTCTTGGCTCTATAATAGGAAAAATATAAAATAATCTCCCTCACCCTCTTAAATAACTTATTTGAGGCAATATTTATGTCCGTAAAAGATGCACATTGCCTTCTTCCCTGGGTGCCTACAGTGAACTTCAAACTAGATCTGGCCTGCAGGCCCTCTTTAGAGGTCCAGCTGGTTCAGGCAGGTCCTGCCCACAAAGCATTTGAGGTCCATGTTTGCATCATCACCATCTCTTTGGAAAAACTTAGTCTTAAAAAAAATCTTTTTCTACAGTATGTATGGTAAGGTCATAGTCACTTAAATTTCCAAGGAAAATATAAAATTTGCTGTCCAAACCTGTGTGAGTGAGTTGCGGTCGTTTATCTTCTCAGCACTGCAACTTTAATTTACTTGCAAAAGGAGAAGATATTAGTTTGCAGGTACTCATGTGGTGATTTTGCTTTACTTTAGATCTCTTCTCTGAAAGTAGAAACATCTCCAAAGCCTCTGATGAGAAGAAAAAAAACCCACTGAAAACTTTGCTTCAACATGTGTATCAACTTCATGACACAAATTTTAATAGAGAAAGGGATCTTAAGAGACCAGTGGTTTATTCTGATGATACTTGTAATTTTATAACCATAAATTTTATAACTTAAAAGAAAGAAATCTCTAAGTGGAAAAAGCATCATTTACATTTCAAATATAAAAATGCTCCTTAATCTTACTTCAATTGATTAATAGGTTAGACAATTCCATTTATTGTTACATATATTTTTAAAATTATTTGGCACTTTTTTAATATAAATTTTATTTATTTCTTTATTTTTGGCTGCTTTGGGACTTCATTGCTGCGCACGGGCTTTCTCTAGTTGCGGCGGGGCTACTCTTCGTTGCGGTGCACCGGCTTCTCATTGCAGTGGCTTCACTTGTTGCGGGGTGCGGGCTCTAGGTGCGCAGGCTTCAGTAGTTGTGGTGCGCGGGCTCAGTAGCTGTGGCTCGCGGGCTCTAGAGCGCAAGCTCAGTAGTTGTGGCTCACGGACTTAGTTGCTCCTTGGCATGTGGGATCTTCCCGGACCAGGGCTCGAACCCGTGTCCCCTGCATTGGCAGGCGGATTCTTAACCACTGCACCACCAGGGAAGTCCCCTATTTGACACTTTAAAGTATGATTTTTACTTATGTCGTTCAAAGACGTAAGGAATAGATCCCTAGTTATGTTACATGAAACATTTCTTTTTTTTCTATAATCTTCCCATAGGAGACCTATAAATCAACTTAGCTTGACTTACATTTGAAAAAAGGAAAAGTAACTAGGAGTTTAGCTTAATATTTTACGGCATTATGACTGTTACACAGTAGTAAGTGTTTTTTTAAAAATTGTTATATATCGCAATAATCTGAATTTATCAGGCTGGGAGACCGCCATATAGGTGTGTTTGCTTTATAAGCTAGGAACGAATCTCTCTTTTGAATTTGAAGACCAGGATAAGAATTTTAGTGTCTAAGTTAAGGTGATTTATTACACAAAAACTAGTGATGAGGTCTTCTTTCCTAAAAATGATAGAGCAATGAGTTTATTAAAGTCTTGGAGCCCTATTCAGGAAATTTACGAATTCTATAGTACCACTCTATGCCTTTGAAATGTGGGAGACATCTCAACACAATTTTTCAGGGTGTAATTTACCCTGAATAATGTATGAGCTGTGTAATAGCTCTGCAGTGTATTCTCATCTCCACCAAAAGCTGGCTTCTCCAGTATTGCATCTCCTGCTTTCAATTTCCATGCTGTGTGTTTACTATATTGGATCTTTGATGGTGAGTAGACAAGATGGGGGAAAAATATTTGAAAGTCCTTGGCAATCCAGAAAATAGCTTAATATGCTCAACTTTTCAGTATAGTTTGGTTTTGGAAATTTTTTTTTTAACACCTTTATTGGAGTATAATTGCTTTACAATGGTATGTTAGTCTCTGCTTTATAACAAAGTGAATCAGCTATACATATACATATATCCCCATATCTCCTCCCTCTTACGTCTCACTCCCACCTTCCCTATACCACCCCTCTAGTTGGTCACAAAGCACTGAGCTGATCTCTCCGTGCTATGTGGCTGCTTCCCACTAGCTATCTAGTTTACATTTGGTAGTGTATATATGTCCATGCCACTCTCTCACTTCGTCCCAGCTTACCCTTCCCCCTCCCCATGTCCTCAAGTCCATTCTCTACATCTGCGTCTTTATTCCCGTCCTGCCCCTAAGTTCTATAGAACATTTTTTTTCTTAGATTCCATATATATGTGTTAGTGTACGTTATTTATTTTTCTCTTTCTGACTTACTTCACTCTGTATGACAGACTCTAGGTCCATCCACCTCACTACAAATAACTCAATTTCGTTTCTTTTTATGACTGAGTAATATTCCATTGTATATATGTGCCACATCTTCTTTATCCATTCATCTGTCGATGGACACTTAGGTTGCTTCCATGTCCTGGCTATTGTAAATAGAGCTGCAATGAACATTGTGGTACATGACTCTTTTTGAATTATGGTTTTCTTAGGGTATATGCCCAGTAGTGGGATTGCTGGGTCGTATGGTAGTTCTAGTTTTAGTTTTTCAAGGAACCTCCATACTGTTCTCCATAGTGGCTGTATCAGTTCACATTACCACCAACAGTGCAAGAGGGTTCCCTTTTCTCCACACCCTTTCCAGCATTTATTGTTTGTAGATTTTTTGATGATCGCCATTCTGACTGGTGTGAGGTGATACCTCATTGTAGTTTTGATTTGCATTTCTCTAATGATTAATGATGTTGAGCAATCTGTATATCTTCTTTGGAGAAATGTCTATTTAGGTCTTCTGCCCATTTTTGTTGGGTTGTTTTTTTTTGATATTGAGCTGCTTATAAAGTTTGGAGATTGTCAGTTGCTTCATTTGGTTCAGTGGGTTGTGTAGGCTTCCTGGTGGAGGGGACTAGTGCCTGTGTTCTGGTGATGAGGCTGGATCTTGTCTTTCTTGTGGGCAGGACCGCGTCCGGTGGTGTGTTCTGGGGTGTCTGTGACCTTATTATGGTTTTAGGCAGCCTCTCTGCTAATGGGTGCAGTTCTGTTCCTGTCTTGCTAGTTGTTTGGCATATGGTGTCCAGCACTGTAGCTTGCTGGTCGTTGAGGGGAGCTGGGTCTTAGCATTGAGATGGAGATCTCTGGGAGAGCTTTCGCAGTTTGATATTACATGGAACCAGGAGGTCTCTGGTGGACCAGTGTACTGAACTCGGCTCTCCCACCTCAGAGGCTCAGGCCTGACACCTGGCCAGAGCAGCAAGACCCTGTCAGCCACACGGCCAGTCTTAGTGAGATAAGCGGTATGTGGTCTGCAGCAACTCCATGAATCTGGGATTATATCTCAGTAAACTAGATGCTTGCTGGATCTTTTAAGAAAGTGTCCCTGGAAAAGTTGTGAGAGGTAATCACAGAAGGCACTCAAAAGCACCATTCACGGTGTGCTGTTTCTTACAACGGATATAACTCAGGGAACAACCACATGGGAGAGACGCACAAGGCAAGGCACACAGGGAAAGGGCTGGAAGCTTCCATCTCGCTCTGAGGGCATCACTCTTGCAGCATCTGCCTATGTTCACTCTCCTGGAAGTTCGAAATGTGGTTTTTGAATAGAACTTCCCTCTTGGGTTTCTGAACCTGGGATGTCTTAACCACTAGGGAAATAAGTGGGTAGCCAATGCATATTAATTTTACTGGAGGAGTGTCAGAGGGAGAGAGGAAGGAGAAATTTAAGTAATTTAACTGGAAAGCAATTTAGACATGAAAAGATACAGCAATGTCATGGAATAGAACTTTAAAAATTCACACGAATCTTAACAGTAAAACATAAGACTTTGGAGACATTTCTCCCTTTTGGATGCTTTGGGATGTGCCACAGACCAGTAGGGGTCAGCATTCACTCTCCTCCGTTGCTGGGACCTGAGACACAGAAGCAGCCTCCAGAGCACAGCAACACAGCAACGTTACTCTTGAGGCTCCCTCCACAGTGGCTGCCCATGAGCCCATTTTATAGATGGGGAAACTTGGGTCCAGAAAGATTAGGTGGCTCACAGAGGTCCCACAGTTCAGGGAGGAGCCATAATACAAACCCAGGCAACCTGAGAAATTTGAGAAACGGTGTTTCTGGAATACTTTGAAATGGAAATACCTATGAAAGCCAGATAAAAAAGGCTGAAGCTCCTCTTTTTTGAGTTTTGTTTGTTTGTTTAATGCATGTTTGACTAACCTGATGAAGAGTAATCCATTTCTCAAAGTACTTTCAATGATGCATGTGTTTTTATTTAATATTTTAAGTTCCATCTTCGTATCTACTTGGATCCATTCTGTGCCAGGTAAAATATGTGGAATAATAAAAACACGTAAGTGCTTACTGTGTCAAGATCTTTTCTAAATGCTGTACGTGTATTAGCTCTTTAATTATTGCAACCACCCCATACAGTTATTATGATTAACATGCCCATTGTATAGATGAGAAAACTGAAGCAGAGGGAGATTAGGTAATTTGCTTAAAGTCACACATCAATTAAGGGGTTGAACAATCTGACTCCAGGGCTTTTGCTCTTTCCTCTGATTTTAAGCTGTGTAAGGGAGGACAGGTACTGAGGCCCCATCATCTTCAAAGGAGTTGCCTGTCAGCAGCCTGCAGGTTTCAGGGAGATCTATGCCCTGGAAACTCAGTCTCTTGGCACCCCAGAAATTATGCGATTCCTTGAGGACTTCAGGAACTCCACGTTTTATCTTCTGTTTGGAATAACCTAGACCCAAAGTAAGCAATTCAATTTTGTTTTAAAATGAGGAAGATTAAAGGATAAAATTTAACCTTAAAACCTAGTAATTTTCCTCACTATGCTATAGGGTTGTAGTTTCTACTGAGCCAGAACTTTATTTTCTGGATACTAAGACTCTCAGAGATTTATCCCTGGAAGTTTACGGGATAAAGGAAGGACCCTCTGAGAGGAAATGGCTAATGTGACCTAACTCTCTAAACAGGGCAAGGCTTTAAGAGTAATTTCTGCCATTCAGCTCTCCAGTGACCCACAAGCAATAAATGACAGTCTTTTAAAAATGGCAATGGCTTATCGAATTCTTGGGCATCAGGCAGGGGAGAACTCAAGTGATTTCTCTACACCTGTAATGCCAAGAGGAGTCATACCCGGAGACCTGTGTTATAAAAGAGGAATTGTTTATGGCTAATGAAAAATCCTGGTGGAACTGTCCATCAAACTTTATGAAATGTGTGAGTTACTTAGGTATCAGCTTTCTGGATCTCATTTTCTTTCCAGAGCATTCAGAATTAAACCCTTTCCTTACTGGCTGCTTTCATACTGATAAACACAGAGCTGTTTTCTTTTCTTTTTCTTCATTTCCTAACTGTTTTTGTTGACTCTCTTCACATCCCTTCTTCTTTCTTTCATCTCCTCTCCTGAGACCATACTCGAACTCACGGTTTCTCAAAGTGGGGTCTGTGGTCCACCTGGGTCAGAATAGGCTAGAATGCTTATTAAAAATGCATATTTCAGGCCTTATCTCAATTGTAGTAAAACAGATTCTCTAGGAAGGAGCCAAGGACTCTGCATTTCAGTAAGCTCCTGAGAGATTCCTATCCATACTGAAGCAAAGAAGGTCTAGTTCAGTGGATTTCCAACTTAATGACTTGCTCTCAAATGTTAAATATTAAGCATTTTGTTGTAGAAATTAAAATGTTAGCAAAAGCCCTGAAATTTCTCTCTGTACTTCTGTGGGGACAATTGCTCACTTTCCATCTCTGCAGGTTCAACCCAACTCATGCTTCAGAGGGTGACTCCCACTCCCTTCAGGAAGGCTTGATTCACACAACTATGAATCATCTCTCTCTTCAGACCCTCCCCAGCCCCTGCTTTTCACCTGTTCGAGGACACTACACTGACTGACTCCTTTCCTCCTGGGGATACGCTTATTTGTGTTTGGCGGGAAGATGTTTCATCTTTCCTACCATACAGTAAACTCCTTAAATATGAGGTTTGTGACCTTTCTTATTTTGATTTGCTTCACAGGGGGGTACTTCCTTGATGTGCAACAGATGTTTGATTAATGAATGAATGTTTCAGTGGGAGAGGGATAAATTTAATTCCTTTAAGTCAGAGCTAGCCTGTTTATATTTTCCATTTGAAGTATCTGTCTTCACAGCAGTGACAATCATTCTTTCATTTAGCTGAGAAGGTAGGTCGTGTTGGGGGTGAGCATCTTTATAGTAAAACTTAATAAAATCCAAGGAAAACTCTAGTAGGGTGCTGAGGCTTCTTACTGGTTTCCTAGAAATAATCCTCTACTCTGGCTACACAAACTGTGGTTCCTGGACCAACAGCATCGGTCTCACCTGGGAGTATGTGAGAAACACAGAATCTTGGGCCTCACCCCAGAATCAGAATAAGAATCAAAATAGATAGGTGTTTTGTCTGTGCATTCAAGTTTGAGAAGCACGGGATTACAGAATTTCCTTCTGACTGAAAAAAGAGTACTTAAAAAATAGTGACAAGTCAGTGCTGGAATTTTCATTATTGGTGATTATAAGTTTGTTTTAAAAGGGTTTTTTTTTTTAACAAGATACCCTTGTGGTAACTGGGAGTTCTGCTGTGGGTTTCTAACCATCATCAAAGGTTCTTATTAAATGAGCTTCATATTGTGCTAGACACTATTAAAGAAAAGTAATGAATCTGAGATTTACCACAAAACTACACATCGTTGATGTGGGTAAGTACATATTAAGGTGTAATTAAACACATGAAGCATATAGATGCAACCTCAATACAACATGAGTGGATTTGCTTTTGAATGTTTTTGTTGTTATTCATCTTCTATTATCCACATTTCTTTGATTAGAGAGTTTTCAGAACAAGAGTTTTTTAGCTATATAGATGCAGAAATTTGGTATTAAGCAGTAACCTGTCATAATAACAAAGGTGTCTTCTTTTTGACTTTCACTTACAGTATAACTCAGGTATAAATGGGTCAGGCATCAAAGGCATAAAAACAATTTTAAATAAATTGTCAAAAGTAATGGAAAGTGTTTAGGTGCTTTTTATTAAAATGTTTACTCATAATTTAGGGTTCAAAGTATGTCACTATTATCCAAATACAAAAACAATCATTTAAGCTTATTTGAGATTATTGTACTTAAAATATTGATCTTTCCTGCTCCCTTGTGAACAGATTATGCAATATTTAATGTGCGAGGCTTACGTGGGATATGACCTTTCTTGGTTAATAAGGTCTCTTTCCTTTAATGACAGTTGTGATTCTCAAAAGATGTTTATTAGTAGGGTCAGAGTGGCTGCTCTGAAAGCATGCTCAGTAATGGATGAGCAGATCAGCAAGGCTGTTGAAGAAGTGTGGGAACTCTATATGTCTTGTTCATTATTGCGTTCTTTTTCATTTCTCTGGGAGGTTTTATGTGACATAATTTAACCAAAGAAGAGCAGTGTCATTGAAAAGCTATTTAGGATATGGATTGTAATACCAGTTGTAAACATTCTGCTCTCCCAGGCCTGAGAATATTAGAACAAGGGAATATAACAGTTAATTATAAAAATATCTTTTTCCATTTTACATACTATTATAGTATTTGAATGAATTATTTCTTTACCATTGAAGACTTTACTTTTAAACGGTCTACTTACTAGTTATATTACTGCCATTAAACTTGTAGCACATAATAGTTAATATATTATTCATAATAATTTTGTTTCACTGATGTTGTCTTTACTTGAGACTGTGGGATTGAAAACAACAAATGTGTGCTACCATTTCAAAATATTATATGACCGTGGTCATTATGAGCAGAACAAAATAATATCCATCTCTTCTTAATGGGAGAATTAAAACATCTCCAAATTTGATATGTACTTTTCTAAGTTACATGAAAATTAGCAATGTAAACAATCAAGTCTCTAATAAGTTATATTTTCCCATGGGAAACTTCACGTTCTTTCTCTCCTTCCTCTCCTCAATATTAAAGACAAGAAGTCCTGAATTCAGTAATGAATTGCATAGCATGGAGAAGGCATTTGATGCATATTTGTAGAAATAAGTAAACTTAATATTGGGGGGAAATTTGACCTCTCAAAACAAAAAATAGAATTTAAAATGTGAACATGGATTTCAGTGTTCACAATAAAAAGTCAGGGTTTACTGCCAGGATATAGGAGGTAGTCATGTATTAATATGTTTCATATCAGTAGTGATCAAGTGATGTGCATTTCAGTCTTGTATTAATGTGCTTTAATATTCATAATAATAGACTTCTGCATAAATGCATAGAAGTTCCTTGATCTCACTCTATGTTTGTTTTCTAAATCAAAGCAAATTTAAAGTAAAATAAATTTGTTCCCAGAGATGAAATAGTTCAAAAGACTAGGGCACTTTTTTTTTCTAAAGTGCATATCTGGACTTAGGTTTAGAATTGCGTGTCTGGAAAAACTATTCATAATTTGCTTTTCTCCCCTTTTCTTTTATTTTTGCACGTATTTATTTTGGCCAGCTGGCGAGACAGATCTTTTTCAGGGGCTCAGCCTTCTAGTCTGAGTATGGTTCTCCAAAACCAATCTTTGGATCAAATTCCTGTCTTACTCGCTCCAGTGTCTGAACAGTATTGATGTCATGGGGGCATGGTGATCCAGTTGTCTGTCCCAAATGCCTGGTGGCTTGCCAAGTAAAGAGCTTAGCTATGAGGCCACATACTACCCCGCCTCACTAGGGGAAGGAGGTTGCCGTACAGTCCTTGGGCAACCTGTCTCCCTTTTGCATCTCCCATGTCAGCTGGTTGCTATGAAGGTAGACACAGGGGTCCCCATATAAAATAAATGGTCTCTCACCTCCTTCCCAGCATGTCTAGTTTTGTCAGTACATCTATGGGCTCACACAAGAGTTAGTTCAAGGAGGCAGGGGCTGGAAAGTTATTCTTGCTCTGGCTTTGTTATTCTTCCATGGCTTTGGTTCTGGGGGGGTGGGGGGAATGTAAACTTTGATTCCATTCTAGGTGGAATTTGTTCTAATGGGGTTTCAAGATTTTGGACTAAGTTTGGGCCCTGTGCATCATAGTCAGTCTTAGAAATTACCTTCCTTCTCAGAGATTCTGAAATTCCAGACCTAGACATCCCCTGAGAAAGCCGGGTGGGATGAATTGACTGGAAAGCAATGTTCCCTTGGAGTTGGAGAAGCTGAAGTGGGGCTTTTCACTTCTGCATCAGTTGTAACATTGGAATACAAACCACAGGAGGTTTAAGGGGTTCTATGCCTCACACTCCCATAATCTTGAAAGTGGGGATCTCAGGTGATGTGGTCATAGAGACATTCTACTACTGAAACTCTTGATCACCTTGCCCTCCTTCCTTCCACTGCAGTCATCTACAGACCAAGCGACCACTTTCATCCTTCTCTACTTGAGATAGATGAGGCATCATGGTGTAGTAAAAAGGCAATGCATCTGGTTGTCAGAACTAGGTTTTCTAGTCCCATCTCTATTAGTTGTGTCAACTCAGCTTCTCTGAACCTGTTTTCAGGATAGGGTCTTCAAGTCTCTTCTAGCCTTAAGCTCTGTGGATTTGATGGGGGTAGTATTTAACCTGCTTAGCCTACCCAACTGGGTTGTTGTGGGAATTAGAGATCATATTTATGAAACTACTTTGTAAATCCTCTACAAAAGATTAAGGAATGTGATACTATTAATTCCCTCTGAAGAATCAAAATAGCTTGCAATTTACTTTTAATCTTGTATTTAGGTCTTTAATGATGTGCACCCTAATGCAAGACAAATGAACAGAATAATCTCTCTCCCACTAGATGTTACGCCAAGTCATACTAAAGCAGAGACTAGAGGGAGGAACTATTTTTTTTTGAAGACAGGTAAAATTAATCCCAGGTACACAGGGTTCTGGACTTTTTTTCGACACCTTTCAAAGTTCTGAGAAGTAGGTGAGTTTACTGTTTCACACCAGAGATTGCTTAAACAGAGCTGAGCGCTCAGCATAATATCTCCCCCAGGTGGGGAGAAAAATGCTGTAGTCCAGGACAACCCACAGCTGGGGGCCAGTGGGTGGTGATGGCAGGAGGAACATACTCAGAGCCCCAAGAGGAATAATGATATCCTTTGTACCTGGCTGTGACTGTTGAGATGCAGCAGCATTAAATTAGGTCATCTTTCCAGTTGTGATATTAAAAGAATATTTTCCATTGTTCCAATTCACAGGGTGACATAAAACTAAAATACCCCAACTATTTTATATGTCTATCTTTATCTATCTATCTATCTATCTATCTATCTATCTATCTATCTATGGTCTGTCTATCTCTATATTTGGATGCAGCTAAGAGTACTATAGAAAAAAATGAGAGTACTCTTTAGGGGTACTGAACTGAATTCTGCATGCACATTGGTTCTATTTTCATCTAGGCTATATACTCTTTGAGGCCAGAAACCATGTCTTGGGATCTTTTCATATTCTCTCCCCTAACGTAACAGTATCAGACCCACCCCTTGGTCCATAGTAGGTACTTGATAACTTCTACTGATGAAGAGATGGATGCTCAGAGACCAAGGGAGGAGCATTGAGATAGAGAGATTCTTATGCCTACCTTCTCTTATGTCATTGAGGGTTTTTTTGTTTTTTTGGGTTTTTTTTGCGGTACGCGGGCCTCTCACTGTTGTGGCCTCTCCCGTTGCGGAGCACAGGCTCTGGATGCGCAGGCTCAGCGGCCATGGCTCACGGCCCAGCCGCTCCGCGGCATGTGGGATCTTCCCGGACCGGGGCACGAACCCGTGTCCCCTGCATCAGCAGGCGGACTCTTAACCACTGTGCCACCAGGGAAGCCCTGTCATTGAGTTTTGAGCATATGGTTAAAGCTAATGGTTAAGCACTGTCCTTACAACTGCTAGTGAAACTTAGTAAGGTGTTGCAAAGTGTCCTGGGCAGGAGGATCCCAAAGGAATTGCCTACCCTCTTCCATGTGATGAATTCTAGATCACCTCATTGTATCAGCCTGTTAGGAGGAGGAGTCATTGAAAGTGACTTTTAAAAAAATCAAGCGTCTGGAGAGTGGTGCAGATCAAATGAGGGGACCAGCAGTGTTTATAATGGTACTGAAATTTAATTTCAATGCTGACCTTTTATTTGACATTTTAGATAATGCTGTGATATGCTCAGTTATTTGTTCTTAACATATTTTCCATCTTTTGGGGGGCACTAATCTACTTATATTCAAAGTCAATAAAAGAATAAAGTAAATTTTTGGCTTAAAAAATCAACTTTTGAAAAAAAGAGTTCATTCACAGTAGCAACAAAATATGCAATGTATATGAATTATCTTAAGCAATGTTCACGACTATGAAAAAGTGTAAAACTACAGAGGCAAAAGAAAATATTGGAAAGAAAAATCATGTTCTGAGGTAAGCAGAGTTCATATAATATATTATGTGTGTGTGTGCTAATTTTTCCAAATACGTAAAGTTACAAATTCTATTAGAACTTAATTTTTAATTTTTTTATTGAAGTGTAGATTTACAATGTTGTGTTAGTTTCTGCTGTACAGCAAAGTGAGTCATTTATACATATCCATATATCCACTCTTTTTTAGATTCTGTTCCCATATAGGTCATTACAGAGTACTGAGTAGAGTTCCCTGTTTCATACAGTAGCTGCTTGTTAGTTATCTATTTTATATATATAAAATAGTGTGTATATGTCAATCCCAGTCTCCCAGTTTATCCCTTCTCCCCTCCCCCTTGGTAACCATAAGTTTGTTTTCTACATCTGTGACTCCATTTCTGTTTTGTAAATAGGTTCATTTGTACCATTTTTTAAGATTCCACATAAAAACAATATCATATGATATTTGTCTTTGTCTGACTTACTTCACCCAGTATGACAATCTCTGGGTCCATCCATGTCACTGCAAATGGCATTATTTCATTCTTTTTTATGGTTGAGTAATATTCCATTGTATATATGTACCACATCTTCTTTATCCATTTCTCTGTCGATGGACATTTAGGTTGCTTCCATGTTCTGGCTATTGTAAATAGTGCTGCAATGAACAATGGGGCACGTGTATCCTTTTGAATTATTATTTTCTCCTGATATATGCCCAGGAGTGGGATTGCTGGATCATATGGTAGCTCTATTTTTAGTTTTTTAAGGAACCTCCATAGTGACTGTACCAGTTTAAATTCCCACCAACAGTGTAGGTGGGTTCCCTTTTCTCCACATCCTCTCCAGCATTTATTGTTCGTAGATTTTTTGATGATGGCCATTCTGACTGGTGTGAGATGATAACTCATTGCAGCTTTGACTTGCATTTCTCTAATAACTCACTATGTTGAGCATCTTTTCATGTGCCTGTTGGCCATCTGTATGTCTTCTTTGGAGAAATGTCTATTTAGGTTTTCTGCCCATTTTTGGATTGGGTTGTTTGTTTTTTTGATATTGAGCTGCATGAGCTGTTTGTATATTTTGGAGATTAATCCCTTGTCAGTCACTTTGTTTGCAAATATTTTCTTCCATTCTGTGGGTTTTCTTTTCATTTTGTTGATGGTTTCTTTCCTGTGCAAAAGCTTATGTTTTATTAGGTACCATTTGTTTATTTTTGTTATTATTTTCATTACTCTTGGAGGTGGGTCAAAAAAATCTTACTGCGATTTATGTCAGAGAGTGTTCTGCCTATGTTTTCCTCTAAGAGTTTTATAGTATCCAGTCTTACATTTAGGTCTTTAATCCATTTTCAGTTTATTTTTGTGTATGGTGCTAGAGAATGTTGTAATTTCATTCTTTTACGTGTAGCTGTCCAGTTTTCCCAGCACCACTTATTAAAGAGACTGTCTTTCTCCATTGTATATTCTTTTTTTCTTTTGTTAAAATTAATTTTTATTGGATTATAGTTGCTTTACAATGTTGTGTTAGTTTCTGCTGTACAGCAAAGTGAATCAGCTATACATATATCACCTCTTTTTTGGATTTCTCTCCCATTTAGGTCACCCCAGAGCACTGAGTAGAGTTCCCTGAGCTACCCAGTAGGTTCTCATTCCATTGTATATTCTTGTCTCCTTTGTTGTAGAACAACACAGTTCTAAAGTTCATCTGGAAAAATAAATTGATCAGGTTGGTGAAAGTTTAAAAACTTGAAAACACTAAAATCTGTGAGGCTGTGGAGCAATGGGAACTCTTATACACTGCTAGTAGCAAAGTAAATGTATAACCACTCTGGACAGCAACAGAAGAACACTGAGTATAAATTGAAGAATATACATGCCGCAACTCAGCAATTCTACTTATCAGTATATATTGTCAAGAAATACCTACATATATGTGGAGACAGGGACAAAATTGCTCATAGCAAAAGAAACCACATAAAACTTTATTTACAAGGTAATGCATAAATAATTTAAATGATACATCCCATTCATACAATGGAATATTAGGAAACAATGAAAATGAAAGACTAGAGCTACGTATATCAGTTGCACAAACTTCACAAACATAATATTGAACACTATCAATGTTAAACAAGTATATGTATTGACATACGTAGTAAGGATATAAGTAAACTCAAAAGAGCCTTAAGATGTGTGTTAGGTACATGAGTGTTCATTTAATTATTCTATATGCCTTTTAAAATGGTTTAAAATTTTCATAACATCTTGAAAATTGTTAAAGGATAAATAGGTGAGACTAGCACAATTTCTATTTGAACAAAACAAACCAATCATGAGGCCTTCACCATACCATACCAGATATTACGAGGTGTTATAAAGCTAAAATAAAATAGAGAAAATTGAAAAGAAAAAGAAAAAATAGAAAGTCCTCAAACTGGTCCATTCATCTATAAAAATTTGATATATAATTAAACGGGGGAATGAAATTTTTACCAAATAGTGTTCGGACAACTGGCTCGCTACTTGCAAAACACACAGCGACAAACCACTGTTTTGCCACCACGTTCCAACATAAATTCCAAATGGATTAAAGATATTTAAACATCAAACATAAATTCATAAGAATAGTATAAAAATTTGATAAATGTTTACATAAACTTGAGTGTGCTAGATAGATTTCCTATATCTGACAACAATCCAGAAATCATGAAAGTGAAAGGTGGATAGATATGACCATGTACAAATTTAAATGACTCTATATGAAAAATACTACAAAAATGATAAAACAAAACATTAAAATATATTTGCAACATATATAAATACTTGTTTAACATAAGAATGAGCCCCCTTTCCCCGAAAAAAGAAAAAACCCAAACATACGAAGTTTAAAATGGACAAAGAACATAACTCAAAAAGGAAGAAATCACATGAGTAATATGCATTATAAAATATTTAAATACACAAATAATAAAATATAATAATATCCAGTGTTCAAGAAAATGGACACTTTCATTCATTGCAGGAGGGAAATTAAATTGGTCTAACTTTTCTGTATGATTTGTCAATACTCATCAAAACCCTTTAGAATGTGCCTATCCCTTGACCTAGAAATTAGACTTCTATAAACATGTCATAAGAAGTGATTAGAAATGTAAGCAAATATTTAGATAGCATGCTCAATAAAGTTCTGCTTTTAAAATGAAAAAATTGAAAACGCTAAATCTACAAGAGCATATAGGTTAAATGAATTATGGTCTATTTATACAATAAAATGTTCTCTATTAAAAACTACTGTGTATCATAGCTGAATTTTTTTCCAGAGAAAGATGCTCACAATATATTGTTCAATATATAACTACAAGGTAATGTGCTCCTGTTTACATAGCTATCTAGAGGAATATGTGCAACATTGTACTAATAGTCATTATCTTTGAATGGTAAGATTAAGGGACTAAAGATTTTTCTTTAATTTGCTTATATAATTTTTCTAATTTTGCTAATAAAGATGTATTTTCTACCTTTTTGAAAAGAGAAAACTTTACATTGAATTTTTAAGTCTTTTAAATTTTGAAACTGTAAAGCAATTCTGAAATTAAAAGCAAATATTCATGAACTGCTGCAGGAGTCATGGAAGCATTTTCTATAAATAGAGATTATTTTGATTACAACTAACAGGTGTTGGCTAGATTTCATGGAGTTATGACCATTGTTCCCATTTCATATTCTTAAAATGTGTGAAATAAAGTATATTGAGTTTATGCTATATTTAATGCCTCAAAATAAGACTCTCAATGTCTATGGGCTATTCCTGTTATTTTTACATAATTAACAAGGAAAATATCCCTGTAGAAAAAAAGATGTTTTCACCAATTTTCAGGAATGTAGTTGTGCATTAATGACTTTGTAAGTTATTTGAGATATTAAGAATACATGCCTGGGGATTCTGGACTATGAAAGAAGCTCCCCCCCAAATCTGTCTGAGGTAAGGAGAGATTGTGGGGCAACCAGAAAGACTTCCTGGAGGATGTGCCCCTTGTTGGTAAGCATGGGTTAGAGTCATTTTTATATAATAATTAGCTATTCACTGTGTCTGCCCTGCCCCTCTCTCTAGCAGACAGACCTTCCTAATTATGATTGACATAAGCTATTATTTACGAGTTTTCACTCCCTGAGCATGCAGAAAGTGGGTAACCTGTAACCGTGTTCTGGGCAGTAGGAAAACATAAGTTTAGGATTGAAAACTGATGAACGATCTTCTTGGTTGTTTATGATACTGAGTCTTATTGTAACAGGAGTTACTGTAAAGTTCGATCATAAACCTGTCCCTGTATACAAGAGTTTTCTTGGCTGTTAAACAAAGATTAATTTTCCAGAAGTACTCATCAAGTCTCTCCTCTGCCAAGGAATATTGAACGACTTCCCATCACTTTAATACAGAAAATCAGACTCCTTGACCTGGTGCACTCAGCCCTCCATTTCCTGACTATCCCACTTTTCTGACTATGTTTCCCACTATTTCCTTTCCTGTATACTATTGCCCAGACAATGGAACGACCTACTTTTATTTTTAAGCACGTGCAACCTTGCCCTTCTCAATACCATCACTCAGACTATTTCTCTTTGAGAATACGTTCTGCATCACCTTTGCACACACTAATTTTACCTCAACCCTTAGCTCTTATACAAAATCTTTCCAAATTCTCCCAACATAGAAATCATCACTTTCTTCCACCTGGCCAGTGCAGACTTTATCTGTGACTATATAATGACCCACTCCTAACCTGTGTTATGGATATTTGTGTACTTGTAGTAGCGATTAGTGTAAGCTTTTAGATGGCAAAACCAATGTGTAATTTTGTTTTGCAAAGCACTTAACCCAGTGTCTTGAAATATAAACATGTGTTGAATGAATGAATGAGCGAATGAGTGAACGAATGAATGAAATGCCTAACCACGACCCTAGCCACTATATCTCTGAGTTCATCTGCATCTAGCCAGAGGTAACAGCTGGTGCTCCTGTTAACCGTATAGCACATACTTTTGACCCTTGCCTCCATCACTGCTGTGGGCTTCCATTTAGGACCCCTCAGAGTCTCACAGTAAGTTCTGGGGGGTCCCTGAGTACTATGTCAGGGGGATTCATGAACAAACCTCAGTGGCTCTTATGTCGGCAGCTGCTGTTCCGCTAAAGCTTCCTTTGGTAGATTCTCTGCCACGGGCCTCTGTTGCTGATTGAAGCCCCTTGGGGGACCTCACCAATTTGGACCCTGCTATGAGTCTCCTTTATGTATCTTATAATGGGCCTGACTCCAGGGGTAAGATGCAGTGGCCCCCCCGAGAAGTCAGGACAGAGAAGAGGCAGGGGCTGGCCTGCTGCTCTTCTCCACCCCATCGACAGGGTATCCTGCCTGCCGGCTCCCTTCATTTATCCTTTTTTAAAAATAATTATCCACCTCTTTTTGTTATGAGATTTTTGTGCTCACAGTAAGGAGTCTTAAAAATAGAAAACACATCAGTCATCTATTTAACTAATCCCTACAGCGTTTTAGAAGCAACTAGAGAATTCTATGATGAGCAGTTTCATTGAAAAACCTCCGAGGAGGGAGGCTTACTATAAACTATGCGAAGTGTGGCAGTCCTCTAAATGACCAAAACACCAACGGCCTCATAACCAGCCTCCTTTGGGGTTTAACCTATTGTTTTGTGTCCTTCCTGCACTGGCTACAGCCATCCTTTGGCACATTTGGAAACTTTGGGTTCAGGGCAGTCCCACGACTTCGGTGAGCTGAATACAGAACGTGTCTCTTCTTCAACACCCTGGTTGAGAAGGTGAGCTATCAGGGGTGGAGGAGTACCCCTCATGGGGGAGGGGACAGGGGAAGGGAGTCCCTCTCTGCAGGTAGGTCAGCACAAAAGGGCCTCGTTCTCCTCCACAGCAAAGACAGTGGATCCCTTACCGTTTTGCACTTCATTTTCTTTGAGCTGCTGCCCTCTCTCCTACTCTGTCAAGTGTATGTGTTTGGCAGGGAAGTTGGCAAGAATTTCACAAGACAGTAAAGGTTAAGGTACGGTGGAGGTTGTTTAGTGCAGAACTGTAAATATTTGTTAAAGGTTTGTGGAGCTGCTTCTTTTGATACCTCTAATCCACTGAGACAGAAATAACTTCAAAGCCATGCCTTGGCTGACTTGGTCCTCGACCAAAGGGAAAGATTAGCTACTGCAAACGTATGTTTTCACTCACAGCCAGGCAGCCTGCCTTAGCAGGCGTCCTGAAGGATGAATCATCAGTTAATTGTCATCGGGCACTTGTACATCTGCTTAGGAACATCAACGGAGCAGGAGAGGAGCTGCGTGAATAAATGTGAAGGAGTCTTTACACCGTTCCCTGCCGTCAACAGCGGAATGAGAAGCGAGGTTTGTCTGTTCAGAACGATGGACTGAGCCAGCTTCTCTGCCCAGAGCATGCAGGCTTCACACTGTGCTGCTGAAGCGGTTGGAGAGCAGTGATCGCTCTCTACCTTTTGGGCTTCTCTAGAGCTTTCAGAATCTAGTGATGTCCAAACTGTCCTGTGAGAGCCAGGCATCTGAGGAGGAGAGGAGAGGGAATTGAAAGTTATCTTACAATTGCAATGGGTTTTTGAAATCCTGGTAAATTGTTTTTCATATTTTAAATGTCTGTAAGCAATTACTGTTGAATCCAGCATCTTAATTTTCTTCCGTCTCCAAATTATACCCATATTTTCATCTCATAGAGTCTTATTTGTTCCCCAAAGCAATGAAGGACAGACAGGAGTGAACAGAACACATGTTGCCGTCTCGAGGGAGAAAATGGATTACATGCCTGACTATGTCTGCCTAATGAACAGTATAAAAAGTGAACAGAGACATTTTTTCATCTTCTACTATTCCCAATGTCACTTAAATACTTAACTCCTATTATTACTACATCTCTATAGCCAGTACAACCCAATTCTAACCATGGATTCTTGGCTAAAACCAAGTATAAATTCTACTCTATCATGTTTTTTGTCTGAATTGTTAACATCGAAAAACTCTACTTACCAGCTGAAGAGGCTTTAGAAACTTTGGAAGATCTCTGAGCTGAAGTCAGCTTTTTCGCCAGCCAATGCCTCCTGGATTTGAGGTTGAGGTTTGGGGCCTGACTGCAGCCTCCCAGCCACTTTCACCAGAAGAATCATTCTTTGGGGGACTCTCACAGTTATTCAGTAGAAAAAAGCCCTGAACCATGACTAGAGCTCACAGGAGGTAGGAGAAGGTCTGAAATGATGGATGTCAATGGATGTAGGAAATGTTTCATCAAGGAGGGCGCTATCAGATTTAAATGTCTCTGAGTTTAAGAAGAAAGAGACTTGATATAAGTTTATGTGATTTAACAAAAAAGAGGCAAATGAGTCAAAGGCTGGTATAATCAATGTATGCTGGGAGTTTGAGTTCAGAGGATAAGATCATCAGCCAGATTGCTCCAAAAGGACTTCATGAATTAAGCGAGGCCTGAGCTGGTTTTTGAAGGATGTATCCGGAGAATACAGTCTGGGAAATACATATGTCTGTGGTGGTAGCACAGAGTAGCCAGCTGTTCACCAAACCTGTGTCCTTCTCTTTCTGGACACCCTATGTGATTATATTAGATGCTGTTATGTGACTCAGCTCTGCTATGTGCCTCCTCCGGGCCTGACCCATAATAAGCTCCCTGTGTGAGTCTCCCTGGTCTCTCTCCTTTTGGAGTGACCCTGGAAACCACATGTTAAGGATAGTAGGGCCACAAGATTGAAGGATCCTGAATCCCAGAATCATCACTTGGAGGGGAACCACCTGCCAAGTAGGAATACCTGTTTTGGATTTTAAGTGAGCAAGCAATAAACTTCTCTTGTATTAAGCCACTGACATTTGGTTTATCTGTTATAACAAGTAGCATTATTTGGAAGTGAAACACATGTTTGAAGGGCAAGAAACAGATTGATAAGTCCTGGAAGGAGGGCTGGAAATGGGATCAATTGGAGAAAATGTTGAAAAAGTGGGTGGTGGCCAGCTTATGGAGGACTTTAGTTCCAAGGGGAAGTGCTTGAATTTTCATAACATTGTTCTTCACATTTGTATTTTCACATTAAAAAAACACTTTACATTCATTATTTAATTTTTCCTTACAATAACCCTATGAAGCAGATATTAATATCACATTTTATAGATGATGACATTTAGGCTTTAAGCAATTAAAGTTACAAAAGTTATTCAAGTGTAGAGCTAAGATTTGAACCCATGGTAACTGATTCCAAGGCTAGCACTCTTTCTGTAACAGACCTGATTCATACGGCCAATGGAAAGTCAGAAACTACAGCAAGAAGTTTATGTTCTCAAGACAGAGTCTAAGGATTTTTGTTTTGGAAGCGGCTTTTAGGATGAATTAGCAAAGTGATTCCGACTAGTGAACTTCTGAGGTCAGCCGGGGGTAAAGAAATAAGAAGCTTGAATGAAGATGGTGGCAGATGAGAAGGAAAGGAAGGTCAGGGTGAAGTTTTACAAAGGAAAAATTCATTTATAGAACCTGGTGCCTGAGTGTGAGAGACAGAGGCAGGATTAGACACTCTCCTGTTAAGGTTCAAGTGTATCTTGGCACGTTTGTCAAATGGGAGGGAAGGCCCTGAGGAGTTAATTTGCATAGGGGATGTTAATATTTCTTGGAAGGAGGACACACCTGTGCTCCTTTGGGTGATGGAGGAGGGGTATTTATTCCATTTCCAGGGCCTTGGTCTATATCTGAGACAGGTGGAGAGAGAGGCAGAAGGTAGAAGCGATGAAGGTGTTTTCATGAAAGATTTTGTGACATGTGGGGCACAAGTCAGTCTGTTTCAAGGCCCAAGAAACGAAGTGGGACATGGAGCTGGCATGAGTGGCTCTGAGAGGCCCGAAGGGGATGTGCATCTTTCGGCAGCTGGTGTGTCTTGCAGATCTGGGAGACTGGGGATAGCCCTGGGACAAGAACGTCATTTGGGAATGGCTTCCCCTCAGAACGTGCCAGTAGTGGGGCAGCACCTGTGCTCATGTGGAGGGAGCAGGTGCAGACTTCCCATCTGCACGTGAGACACGTCCAGGGCAGCTCAGGAGCACCTGGCTGGGGTGAGGGGAGGGCCCTCCACGTGGGGACAATGGGCAAGGAAACTCGGAATGATTGCTATTGATGTAGTTATTTCCAAAGGTTGGTGAGCCCTGGGGACATTTTGGATCTCACTGGGACCCACACTGAGAATATTAATGTATCATTTAATGAGGAGACACCTTCCATGCACGAGATAGGATCATTTAAGGATTGAGACCAGAACAACAAAAATGAGCTTATTCATACAAATGTAACTTAATCCTTACCTATTTTAAGCTTCTTATTGTGCCTTATTACTTGATGGGACTTGGTCTGGCCCCGTCCTTGGTGTTTAAGAGGTTATATTTTCAGAAAATAGGGATTTTTTTTTTACTTGAATGTTTCAAAATGCTTTCATGGTATGTGAAGAAAGCCACTTGATTACAGCGTTTGCAGTCCACAATAAATCCTTTTCTTCTTTCCAAAGAACTCAAGGTTCTGGCACAAACTAAAAGGGTTAAACTACACCGGGCCCTTTCATTGTGTCATTTCGCAAGCAGCGAATATTATGAGTAAAGTCCAAAATATGAGTCTTCATGCGAGTATTTGGCAATTTCTTCCCTCCACGCCCCTCTGCACCGTGTCCAACCCCATATATCTCACGATGTAAACGTTATTTATTAAGTACTGTGTGGCGATGAAGCAAATTAGTGGTTTTGTCACCCCTCCATTAGTAGAGGCAGAAAACCTGTAGAGACTAAACTTTTGCTCATTAATCTGTTCTTTGTTACCTCCCCTGTTCTCACAAAACCCCCGAACCAGAAGCTAGCTCCCTGGTAATGCCTCTGCGTTGTCTGCTCCACGGAGGGTGTGTTTGAGATGCAAATGGAAAGGGCTGGCTCTTTAAACACACAAAACCCATCTATACATCGAGTGAAGATGAGCCCATTCTAAGCCACACGCTATTATTTTTCTTGCTTTGAGTGTCATTACCGCAGGCTTCTGCCTCCCTCTCATTTGTCATCCTCCTCAAATAAATAGCTCCCATGGGAGACGGAAGCGGTGCTGCACCTTTTCAGCCCCCTCTAAGCAGCCCGGCTTATTTTGACAGATTGCTCCATTAAAGCAAGTCTATTTACTTAAAAACAGACTGCCAGCCTTCCTTGCATAAACGCCAGCGAGAGAGGGACAGAGCTGTCCCTTGTTCTCAGCCCAGCTATTCTCCACATTGTTTCAGGCTTTTTGTATTTTGGACGGGAGGATGGAGGCTGGGAGCAGTAGCCCTTTCTGGCGCTGCCCTGGGTGTTGCCTCGTCCCTGCTCCACAGCAGGGACAAATGTTATTTTTTGGCAAGAATGCAAAGCAAACGGAGATGCGGAAGGAAAAGTTTGTCAGAGCATGTTACACAGGCCCAATTCGACAACGGCCTAATAATAATTTATTTTTTTGCCCATTCGTTTTATCCTTCACAATATGCTTTAAGGCAAAGTTAGCACAATTCATTCCTTCATTCATCAAGTATTTACGGAGTGCCTATGATGTGCCAGGCACCGGACTCTGTAGTGAAGATATGGCACCGAAGAAACCAGATAAAAATCTTTCCTCTTTATGAAGCAATATTCCGTTGGGAAGCGACAGAAAAAAAAAGAAAAAGAAAAGAAAAAAAAGCATATTAGGCGCTAACAATGTGGTTAAACATAAAGTTATAGGTTTTCACATATTACATAAATCTATTTTGAAATAACTAATGATGGCATATCATTTTACAGTTTATAATTTTTTTACATGTCAGGTTAAATCATAGGCAATTTCATAAGTTTCAACTTCCACATCATCTCATCTTATTCTGATAACTCTGGTATTATTCTTGATCCTATTTACAAACGATGAAAGAGTGGATTGTGTAAGCCCGAGATCACAGGCTCACCTCAAACTCAGGTCTCGGACAGAACAACTAGGAGAGAAAACCCAAAATCATGGATCCAGTAAGTAGCCAATTTAAAAAATAATACTGGAAAATCAAAAACTCAAGGTTATTAGTTGCTCTGTCAGTTCTTATATGGAGAGGGATTGAAGGAGTTTCATAAATTATGCTATGGTCACTTTCCCCAAATCCTTTCAGACTTTGCCTCTGAAAGTGACACATACTCAGCAAACCCTGGGAGTGGAATGTAGTACAAGCAGTGTGGAACCAGCACACACTTTCTGGCTTACAGTGAGATGTGGTCAAAAAACCAGTGTTTAGAGTTTCCATACCCAAATCTGAGTTAAATCTGTGACTAGAGCTGGAGACTACAGTTAATGAGAGAGAACTTGGGGGTAACCTGGGTACTGCCAACTCTAGAAACAAAAAACCAAAAGCTCCCTTAGTGCAGGCAAAGATCTGCACTGAGGAGAAACTGCTGGAAGTAGAATCCAATTGAGAATAGAAATAATGATGGAAAAGGAATGAAAAGTTCTGATAAAGAGGGGAGAGGGTAACAGAAGGCACGTCTCAGAAAGCTCAAGGCCATGTAAATATTTATCTCTTCAAAAATAGGGCTTCCCTGGTGGCGCAGTGATTGAGAGTCCACCTGCCGATGCAGGGGATGCAGGTTCGTGCCCCGGTCCGGGAGGATCCCACATGCCGCGGAGCAGCTGGGCCCGTGGGCCATGGCCGCTGAGCCTGCGCGTCCGGAGCCTGTGCTCCACAACGGGAGAGGCCACAACGGTGAGAGGCCTGCATACCGCAAAAAAAAAAAAAACAAAAAACAAAAAACAAAAAACGAAAAAAAGAAAAAAAAAACAACGCAAGAGGGAATCCTAGTACTATGAAACTAGAAAAGCTATGCACTCACCCCTCCTTCCTAAAAGTATAGTAAAAGCCCTCTGTCTGAAAAATGAGCAACAGAAAAGGATTGTGAGTGAATCAATACAGTTATTCAGAAAAGGAGAATAAGAAGTAGAATAACATCCCCATTCAATGAAAGATTCTAGAAAGATATTCCCACAAAGCAGATGACAATTGTAAACTAGTATTTCAAAACAAGCTAAAAGAAATTGATAGAAATTATGAGAGAACAACAGAAATCAGAATTAGGAAGACTCAGGAGATACTGGAGAAAGGGACATTTAAATGCAAAACAACAGAATTCACAAAAGAAGTAAAAATAAAAGAAAAAGAATTTTAGAAATGAAGAAACAAAGAAGAAAACAAAAGAAAATAAACGCAATGGATATTGCCTTAGAGAAATAGAAGAGGGGAAAAGGAAAACTTAAAAATCAAGTAGAACTGAAGAAACAGAATTTGAGAGTAAGTGATAGAAGGATTAGCAAAGAAGATCCAGTATACATATGGCAGGAATCCTCAAAGAAGAAAACCAAATAACTGCAGTACAACAAATGTTAAAGTTTATAATTCAAGAAAACTTTCCTGAAATCAAAGATGATTTCAAGCCTCAGATTAAAAGAGAAAACTTGGGAAAACTGACCCCCAAACGGCCAACCTTGATACATAGTCTAGTAAACATATGGGACTTGAAAGAGGTAAAAGGAAAAAATCTTCAGGGTATCCAGGTTAAAAGACAATTCATGTGTTAGGTAAAGAAAATCAATTTTTATCAGACCATTCGAGAGCAATGTGTTATGCCAGAAAACAATGGAATAACATAATTAGGATACTCAAGGAAGGAAAATGTAAGCTAAGGAGTTCATATCCAGCCAAACAAAATACAGCGTTTAGACCCGCTGTCATGACCATGCCGAAACTCAGGAAGCATTGGTTCCGTGAGTTCTTCCTGAGGAATCTACTAGAGACTGTACCTTAGACAACCACAATAACCAAAGAGGCATTGACATAAGGGTATTGGATGTTACTGGAGGATATGCTCCACTAAAATGAGGAAAAAACAAAACAAAACAAAACAAAACCCCAAACACAGGAATCCAGGAAGCAGGATCCAACACCAAAATGTGAAACAGAATAATCTGACAAATTCTCCTTTGTGGAAAACTGTCTTTGGAAGGGACATTTTATAGAGGTGCTGGGGTGTGTGCAAAATTTTGTCAGATGGTCAAAGTAAACTAAGCAACTAAAAAAAAAGACAGTTATTTCAGAATAAACAGAAGGTTGTATAAGAAGCTAAATATAATCACAGTATATTATTGTCCTTAACATAGTATGTTCCTTGAATAATATTTACATAGTCATAATAATAGAAATAGTGACTATGTTACCAACCCTTTTGAGTCAGGGCCCCAACAAGGGTCCTTCTGCCTGGTGTCACTGGAGCCGACAGAACGAGACCAAGTTTGGTTCAGAACCAAAGGAAAACTTCATTCTTTGATCAGAAAATGGAGGGTCCTGAGCTCAGGCTCTAGAGCACATGCTCTACCCATAGGCTGGGGGCAGGGCTGCTTTACTGGGCTCTCCTCAGCGTGGGGCGGGGGATGGCGGCCGCGGAGCGCTTCCGGGTTCAGGGCGGGCGTGCTCCTCAGGCTTCAGATCACCGCGCAGGTGCAGCATCTCTGCGCACGGCCCGCTGCCACTTCAGATCACTGCGCAGGTGCAGCGTCTCTGCGCACGGCCCGCTGCCGCTTCAGATCACTGCGCAGGTGCAGCGTCTCTGCGCACGGCTCGCTGCCGCCATCTGGAACTGAGTGTGGAGCGCCGGGATTCTGCGCACCGTCAGTCCGCAGGGCTGAAGTCTCAGTTGCGGCTGTTTGTACTAGGAACTCTGGTCTGAAGGGCTGGGTGCGAGGCTTCTTTGCGAGGCCCCCAATGAACAAGTGAAACTAGAGGAAGCGCAAAGGAAAAGAAGAAGGTTAGACTTTGTTTTATTACCCAGATTCTATTTTTAGTTCCCAGGAATTGCTAATGGTCTTTGCTGGTGACAAATATAGACATGATCCAAAAAACAAGAAAAATGGTATTTGGAGAATAATGAAGGGAAGAGATGGTGTGATTGAATTAATTCCTGATCCACCGGAGTAAAAAGCCAGTAGCTACTGGATCAAGTAGTGGGATTATATTATACATATTATTTGGAAATATGGAGGCAAATTGAAGAAGAAACAGAAAGGATTCAAAGACGTTGCTTCCAAGGAAAAGGATGAGGAGGCTAAGTGGGATGAGAGGTTTATTTCCGTTATAAGCCTTTCAGGCCTATTTACATTTTAACCAGTTTGCGTGTAATCTTTAACAGATTAAAAACAAAAACAAAACCCCCCACAGCTGCCACGGAGCCCCCGCTTGCAGACCGAACAACTTCCCAACCACACGCCCTGTTGGGCCTCACCCAGCAGAGTGAGCAGCCGGCTCTCTGTGGGCTCTGCCTCCCTCTGACTCCCAACCCGTTGCCTAAAGGATAGGGATCCTTTCAGTTTTCTCAGAACCAGAAGCCCGGGTCGCAGGATGTGAAGGTTGGAAACGCGCATTCGACATCACCCTTTGCACTTTTTCCTCATTTCCTGCGGAGGAAGTCAAGGCTGATGGGGCGTGAGAGCTGGCCCAAAGGCACTGCTCCGTTTCCGTGTCTGAACTGGATCTTGGGTCTCCAGATCTCATGAGGGTGTGCTTTCCACTGCTGCAAAGTGTCCCCTCCTGCGAGTTTATTCTGGCCTATGTGAGCATCTCCCTCCATGCTGCTGATTTTCTTGGTGTCTTGCTTTTCCAGCTGCCCTCTTACCCAGGTACTGTTCTGAGCTTTATTATAATTACCCTCAGGGGTGTTTGGCCTGTTGGGGTGGGGTGGGTGGGTGGGTGGGAGGAGTCCTGTGCAATTTACCCTGAACTCTGCTGCCCCCTGCTGGCGACGGCTGATGTTTACTTTTCACCCTTTAGATCTGGGTCCCGCCAGCCTCTTAATGAAATGTGTTACCTTTAGCACTTTGGCCTCTATCTCTAAGTGAAGAAAATCCTTTCCTTCAGGGCACTGATGTGCCCTCTGACCTGTGCCAATCTGTGTTGACCAGTCCAGTTTGTTCTAGGCCCTTCCTTGCTTCTTAAACTGTGATCTTTGAACTAACATTACCTCCTAGACATTACCTAGGAGCTTGTTAGAAATGCAGAATCTTGGGCCTCACTCCACATTTACTGAATAAGAATCTGCAGTTGAACTAGATCCCCAAGTGATTTGTGTGCACACGAAATTTGGAGAAGCACTAGATCAAACTCAGCTACACTTCAGGAAAGAATTGAGATCAATCTTACCTACTTGGTAATTATCTCTGATCACTCTAATACCTGTTCCAGTCCTGTTACCTGGTAATAATCAATTCTTGCCCAGATACTTTTTTCTGCTCCATTTATGCCAGAACAACTGCCTATAATAACAGAGAACAGAAAGTAGCATAATTGGAATTCTAAATTTTAAAATTCACTGAATTAAAATTAATCCATTAAATCAAATGGTGAAAAGGCATAACACATGAATTGTGCTACAGTATCTTAATCGTTCTGCGTATTTTCCTCTTTCCTCCCACAGTTATTAATAGAAATGGCATATTTTAGCTTTGAAGATAGACTAAAATTATTCTATAAGTTCTTAAAAGACCTATTTTGTTTATAATTTATAAAATCTCTGTGTATAACTGAATGGGTACTTAGGAAGCATTAATCTGGGGGGGGTTCAGAATTCCAGAAAAAGAACATGTTATTAACTGAAGTCTCTCCCATGTTCTCCTGCACAACGTCATTTATTCTAAGGCATTCAGTCAGCAAACGTTTACCAAGCACCCGCTATGAGTGTTAGATGCTGAGAATTAATGGCAGATATGGTTCCTATTTTCACTGATCTTCCAGTCTAAGTCAAAAGACAGCCATTAAACAAATTGTGGTTTAATAAAACTGTGTCAAGTGCTAAAAGAGAAAGTGTAGGGTGATGGAAGATCGGTTGACTTCCATGAAATAAATGACACTTAAAGGATACCGGAATTGGTGAGGAATGGGGGAAAGAGCATTTTAAACAGAGACGAGCAGGAACAGCGTGGCAACACCAAGAAGGTGACTGTGGCTGCAGCATAAGAACGGAGAGGGAGGGCTTCCCTGGTGGCGCAGTGGTTGAGAGTCCGCCTGCCGATGCAGGGGACATGGGTTCGTGCCCCGGTCCGGGAAGATCCCACATGCCGCAGAGCGGCTGGGCCCGTGAGCCATGACTGCTGAGCCTGCGTGTCCGGAGCCTGTGCTCCGCAACGGGAGAGGCCACAACAGTGAGAGGCCCGCGTACCGCAAAAAAAAAAAAAAAAAAAAAAGAATGGAGAGGGAGAGTCTCCCAAGAGGACACCTGCGAGGTATGTCGAGGCCCAATCTGCAGGGTTTAAAAGCTCCTGGAACTTCGTTGGTGATTTATCGTTAGAACAATGGGAGACACTGGAGAGTTAAACTCAGGGGAATGACATCATATGATCTTTTTGTTCTCACCAACGTGCTGTTGTTTATACAGACTGAAGCTGACCCTGAATCTCTGGGCCGTGGCACCACTGCGGGGAGGACCAGTCTTTGGGTTGAGTGTAGGCTCTGTGCCCTTGGGATGGCTCAGCACTCTCTCACTCTTTCCTTCTCCGCATCTCAGTTTGGCGACTCTCTCAGGGAGTACACTGCTCAGGCCCAAGTTCTAGGACAGATATATCACACTGCACCCAGTGAGATGGGAGGACACCCATGTCTCCCCTGTCCTCACTCTCCCTCAGCACAGGCCTACAGGCTGTGCCTACCCATCTTCTGTCAATCCCCTGAAATAGGTCCTTGCCTCTTCTCTCCTAGCTAGCCGCCTGCTCCAAAGCTTCAGTGAAGGATTCGATGTAGTCTCCCTGAAGGTTTTTTCCCATGATGTGTTCTGACTCCATATGAAATGATGCTTATTCTTTGAAAATAAGCCCCTGGTGTGTAAAGGTTAAGGATATCTTTCTTTAGGCTTAGAACAGACACTGATGTCAGTTCATCCCTGGATAGAATTACCGGAAAGGGAAGTTCAAAGGGAGAGCTCTGATTTGACAAGAAGAATCTCAGAAGTATGACGTTGCTCAACAAAGTTTTACTTCAGGAGGAAGTACTCATACTATTCTAGAAGGAGCACGTGGATTATTTAGAAACTCTGAAAACCGACTAGTAGGCCTTTCTGATGCTATAGCTTTCAGCAGCGTAGAAGAAAGATAATGTTGACCTATTAGTAGAAATGGAATTGCTTTTTTTTTTTTTTTGCGGTACGCGGACCTCTCACTGTTGTGGCCTCTCCTGTTGCGGAGCACAGGCTCAGCGGCCATGGCTCATGGGCCCAGCCGCTCTGCGGCATGTGGGATCTTCCCGGACCGGGGCACAAACCCATGTCCCCTGCACTGGCAGGCGGACTCTCAACCACTGCGCCACCAGTGAAGCCGTGGAATTGCTTTTAAAATAACTATGTGGAGGTTGTGAGGAAGAGGAGTGAAAATGAAGTTGGTACGAGTCAGAAAGATTTTACTCTGCAACGAAGTTTTGTTTTCTTTGGTTCTGTATTCTGTTATTGAAAAATTATTGATTTATTGAAATTCATTGTTTAAGATTTCTTAACAGAACTATTTATTTTATGTGACTAACACTGCTCTGCAGTACTTACTGTCTGTCTTTGTCATAAGCTCCATGGGCAGCCAGGCCTGGGCTCCGGCGGGCCATACTGACTGATCACTTGAGCTCATGGCTGGGGGTAGCAGATGTGGTCTTCAGAAGTGTACCCAGGAGCCTGGGAGAACAAGTCTCAGTACAAAAACCAAAGTGGGTATGTGGTTCTGAAGAGAAGTTTCTCCAAACTCACATAAACGTGAGTCCTAAAGCACTACCCTGACCACACCAGCACCTGTTGCTTTGGGCTGAAGCCAAGAATCCGATTTTGCAATGTTAGTGTGCTACCAGTACTCCAAAGGAAGCTGTAAAATCCTCAGACCTGGCTGACTGTACACTGATTGATACATTTCTATTTGTGCCAACATAAGCACAGGCCATGTAACACACTGAGGGATTCTGTAGTGAAATCATACAATGACAGGTTGTAGCACCAAGAATTCTGAGCATCCAGTGAGTGTCCAGGCTCTTCTAGAACTTTGTACGAACCCTCAATAGAGCAGGTAGAGTTTGGGAAGGATTTCTCCCTCAGCTGAAGCCTATTCAAGTCACTTTCTAGAAAAAAAAAATGCTGCTTCCAGGGAGCTGTCATTTCTCTCTATTTCCTTTTCACCCACCAATCTTCCTTGAACAAGACGAGCAAATGTGGGAGCAAGAGTGCAGAACCACGTCCTGAGGATCAGCGTTTAGCAGGTGAAGTTCTAGAAGGGAGACCAGTGTTTGGGTGCCATCAAAATCAGTAAGGGCATTTCTAGTGGAACAGAAACGTTTTCCCTGAAGGCCGATGTCTAAGGGCTCTCACACTTTCACTTCCTGGAAAAGGTAACAAATACAGTAAAATATGTGATTTTCCTTAGATGTTCTGGATGAATTTCCCATGAGATTTCTCTTTGTGCCTTTTTTTTTGGTGTGTGTTTGCTGTTTTGTGTTCTGTGTTCAAGAAAAAAACCTGTGTTTTCGTTATAACTGGTGGCAAAAGTCAACCAGGCTGGAGGTCTTTGCCTTTGCTCCAGCTATCTCTTCTTTACTGCAAGGTACTTATTGTGGGGGGCAGAGGCTTTTGCAGAATGAATAAAACTGGGTGAGCTTAAAAAGAAAACCAGGGACAAAGAAAGTGGCTATATCGAGTGAGTTTAAAATGTCCTATTTTCTGCAGCAGTGCGTATAACAGACCAACCTCTGAGAGCCATGTTCACAGCCTCATTAAATGCCCAGAGCTGGAAAAAAATCTGCAGACTTTATTGGCCTATTTCTCACTCCATCCTTGCTTTGGTTGGGCTTAGGAACTTAGACTGTCCTGGTGAAGGAGGAAAGAAAGGGAGGTGAGAGAGACAGAATCATATTTAGAATGACAGCATTAAATTTGAAGAGACTAAGTAAACTTAAGTGGAAATAAAAGCTCAAGAACTAAAATAACATCAGTCTCAGTACATAATCTATGAAATTTATATCTGCTTAGTCACTAAACAGAGTACAGAGTAGCATCTGCACCACAGATGTCCTCAGAGCACTTGTATGTGTGGGACTTAAAAACCATCCTGAGGAATTTCCCAAAACAAAATCATCTCCAATGGTAACTAATATTTACCTTCAGAAAAGTGAAGACTAGCAGGTCCTCCTCAGCTGTTCTTTTGCTAAAAAAAAAATTCTTCGTCTGGCATTGCCAGTTTTGTAATTCCTAAATCTGATATTTGTTAACTGCATATGGCATGCCTGGTACTGTGTAACTCTGGGGTGCTTCTATAAATATAAGTGTGATACAGTCCCGCCCAAGAAGAGTTTACATTCTAGTCAAAGAAATTAGCTACATACATATTGGGTAACATTAAGGGATAGGACTGGATCTGATGAAGTTTCATTGTGGTACAACTGAATACTAACATTTATTAATCACCTACTACGTACCAGCTTCTGTACGAATTCCTCTATGTCTATTAGCTTTTTTATCCTGGCAACAATCCTCCGGGGTAGGAGCAATTATTATCTCCATTTTCAGAAGAGGAAATGGAGACACAGAAGTTTAACACCATCACCAGACTGTATATGGCTGAACTAACAATCAAAACTGGCAGTCTGGTTCCTGTGCTTCAGCTCTGACCTCTGAGATTTCCTGCCTCCTAGAGTGAGAAGGAAGGAGAACAAGGGCCAACATTATCTGGGTAGTTTCTTGGAAAAGGCATGGTTTGAGCTGGGTCCAGAAATACCAGTAGGCATATGTGAATTGCTAGAAGCAGAGGCTGGAAGGGCTTTCCAGTTAGGGGAACAGCATGAACATGGGTGGGCTCCAGGCAGAGTGGGTGGAGGGGCAATAAGGAGTCATGCCCACTTGGAGCCCAATGTGTTCCAGTGGAAAAAGAGGGGGCTCCAGGGTTATACCCATTTAGTTCAAGTTCTAGCTCAGTCACTTACTTGCTTGATCAACTTCTCTGAGGCTCAGTTTCTTCATCTGTCTATTGGGAGGAAATCAATACTCTTGTCACAGCGTTGTTAGTAATAGAGATATTGTACACATAGTCACATTATAGGTACACAATAAAAGAAAGCTGTTATATTACTGTAAAATCTGTGTTAGGAGAAATGGGAACTCATACAAGATAGGGAGATGGGGCCAGATTGTGGAAAGCCTTTAGGTTAGTGTTTTTCAAACAGGGTTAGGACCCATTAATGGACAGTGATTAGTTCTAGTGGGCAGCAACAAGTTTGTTTTATTTATTTTTGGGTGAAATAGAGCTGGAATTGAAATTTCAGAGTGCATCTAGGGTAATAAAGTATTGTTTCATGATTCTCTTGATTCAGTTTATGTATATTTTTGTGTATTTTATGTATGTGTATGCAGGGTCACAATATAAAAATTATTTTGTACTGTGGGTTGAGGTAAGAAAAAGGTTTAAAAGCCACTGCTTTAGGTGGTGCCTTCCTCTACTAATTCCAGATTTCCTGGTAGATAATAACTTGCTAACAAGACCCAGAGCAATTTTGAAATGCTTGACAGTGTAGTAAGTGTAGATTGTAAACCACGGCAGAGTGAGAGTATGTGGAGAGTTTACCTTGGCTTTATCCTGTGAGGCTGTAGAGGCACAAAACTGTGGCCAAACAACATGAGGAAAGAGGAGTTCCTTTGTAAGAGTCACACATTACTGCTTTTGACCTCAAGAAGCCATGTGGTGAAACTTGTTCCGAACCTGGCTAACAACTTTTACAAGTCTTCTGGAAAATTTGTGTCAGTTGAAAACTTTCTAAAGAAAAAAAACATGTGGGAAATAATCATTCTTATAGAAGTACTATTTTCAAATTTGCTAAATAAAAAACATTTTCCCCAAATGTCTCTTTTCCCCACCAGCAGTACCTTCTAATATAGCCACTTGATAGGTTGGTTCTGTAGAGTTTCCTCACTCTTAGGAGGCAACAGCTGGTTCTTCCTAAATTGTTGTCAATGGCAACCATAAAGGAAAAAAGAAAAGGTAAAGGGTGGAAAGTTGGAGGCAGGGGGGAATGTAAAAGATGTTTAATAATTACAGTTAACAATGTCAACCTAAAAAGAATCCTGTCCTGAATATTTTCGTAAGTGAGATTGCTCTCTGCTTTCTACTACACAGGATATCTTTCTGTCCCCTCAGCCTCCAGAGTGCCCCAGCCCTTCTTTCTCCTTCCACATGGAAGCAGTTTGCCACAGTTCACATCTGACCTCTCTAAGGGTGCAGTGACTTCGACCCAGCTTCTTACTGGTGCATCTCTGAAGTTGTAGTTCTGTTCTGAAAGGAGAAATTATTCTTGTCTTCTAATTATTCTTGCACTCCAGGAAGTCACTCTGTTATCTCCCTTCTAGTTTCATACTCTTACCTTGCTGCTCTGCTTGTCCATCAAAAACCAATCCCTTTTCCTCCTGCACAGTGATTTGAGACATTGCCCCCTGCACCCTGTGTCTTTATATCATAATGTATTTTCTTTCCTAGTCTCTCTAGTAATTATTTTGACCTTAGATTTTTCTGAAAGACTGTGAATTCCTATATCTCCCAAGCCCGGCTTCCACCTACCTAACTGATCCTATTCTCCTTTTGCTTAAGGCCAGGAAATTGTCTCTTCACAATTTGTCTCTTGACAGTCTTTTTTTTTTTTTCCATTAAAATCTACATAAAGCAACTCTGCTTCTAGAACAACTTCCTACTTGCTGAATGCCTAATCTCATTTCCTTTTCTTCTGAGATATTTTCCAATATGATCAATACTTTTTAATACAGCAAAAATGTAGACTGGGTTCCCAAGACCCCAGCTACACTCACTGGTGACAGAAGAGAAAGGGGCACTTAAGCACATGAGATGTTAAATTCTGTAGTGACCTGGGCCCCAGGTCACTACAGAAGTCTGAAAACATTTTCAGGTATCTACTTAGCTGTTTGACACTAGCCACTTTCTTTTAAAGTTCTTGATCATGAAATCATTTTGTGTGAGTGGTGGTATGAGGTGAAACATTCCTTGGTGAAAGGTATTTATCTTCTAACTTCTCTAAACATTGATTTGTTGCACATTCAAAATGTTTTGACTCCTTGATTTAAAGATGATAACAAAACATGTGGTTTTCTCCAATCTGTGTATTTTCATAAAAGGAATACAATCTATTGGAATAACGTACTGTAAAATTAGAAAAAAATAGAATGAAACTGTCCTCTTTCTCTTCTATTACTGTGATTTTAAACCAGGAAAATCACAAGGATTTAACATCCTTCAGAGGGATTTCTCACAGCTAGCACTGGAGTCCTTTTCTCTGGATATATATCATATCCATTGTCTCTTACTGAGTGTCCTATGGGGCCCATATCCTGCTAGGGACTCTTCATACATTCATCCCTACAACTTGAAGGTAGAGATTACTTACCAACATTTCCCTAATGTGGAGAGGCTCGGAGAGGTTACATGGCCTCTCTTGTGCCAAGAGCTAGCTAGTAAGCCAAGGAGTAGAAATGTAGCTTGGTGCCTTGGTCTACAAAGCCAGGACCTTTCCCATTATTTATGGGTGCTTACTTTACCACTTTTGTGTTTTCAGTATCTAAAGTGTGCACTGTCCAATATCGTAACCACTAGCCACAGGTGCCTACTGTGCACTTCAAATGTGGCTAGTCCAAAATGAGATGGTGTATTTCACAGACCTAGTATGTGAAGTGGATGTAATGTGTCTCATTAATAATTTTTAAAATATTGATTACATATTGGAATGCTAACAGTTCATGTCCATTGGGTTAAACATAGCTTATTATTACTATTCTTAGCATATTATTAAAATTAATTTCACTTATTTCTTTTAAACCTTTTTATGAGAATTTAAAATTACATTCATAGCTTGCCTTACATTTCTGTCAGGCAGGACTGATCTCAATGGAAGGTGAGAGAATCGGTAAACTTTATTGCCCTCTGTGTCTCCTAATTACAAAATTGGCTTCGTTGATTTATTACTGTGTGCCAGGCGAGTGAATGTGGCATGAGCCATTCCCCTGCACTTACACGGGAGTGAAGTTCGTTCTCTGCTTAGGGAGTCTGAGCCTTTTAGTGTTCCCTGCCAGAGGTTCATTCCCTTAGCTCAAGGTCAGTGGTATTTTGCTCACACACAGATGTTCCATTTTCTTGGCTGGCTGTGTGCCAGGCTGTCTGTCTGCTGCTGTGTTGCACTGTCTCTCAGCCACCAAAGTCAATGTTGCCATGTTCCCCTGCAGATCCTTGTGAGACAGTCTGTGGGGAGCTTTTGGGCTTAAAAGGCTAAAGGCCTGTGAGTCTTTAGAAGTCGTTCCAGAAGCCCCAGGTGAGCAGTGTTGTTTGTGTAAAGATGGAAATATTTTCTATCACCCGTCCAAATTGTACATGGACATCTGACCCACCCTACCACACAACCTAACATCCCATTGTCTTGACTTAAAGTTCACATCATACATGTTGTCTCACATGTTTTGAGTAAAATTTTCAGACCCCCAACCAAATTCTGGGTTATGACTTTCTTCAAATGATGAGTAAAGCAGAAAATGTAAAAATAATGTGTTATTTTACTGACCAGGTCGGTGGCTACCTTTTTTAATTTAAACCAAATGAAACTCTTATCATAGGTACTTAATTCATTCCATTACACATTTATTTATTCATTCATTAATATAGCATTTACTGTGCAGCAGGTACCCAAATGACACATGTTCCCTCCCCTCAAAGTGCTCTTGCAAGCCACGTGCACAGTTGGACTCAATACTTGCCTAAATGTGAATTTGTATTTGGAGGGGTGGTACCAACAGAGTGCTTTTGGAGTTTAGTGGGGAAAGGACTTTTGCTCCAGAATGACCAGGGAAAACCTCAAAAAAAGGAGATATAATTTGGGCTGAACTCTGAGAGATCAAGAGTTCAGGGAAAAAGCAAAAGGATGTTTGAGTAAAGGAGAGAGGTTGATGTCCATGTGGGCGGAAGCAGGAGCTGAGGTCAGGGATGTGGGTGGAGTCAGATTAAATTCTGACTAGACTGACAGTGCTAGACTGAGGAGTGTTTATCTCTTAACCTCCCTACTTTTCTCTGTAAACAATGTTAGGGAAGACACTAAAGTAAATAAATTTCAAGAAACATAAAGCAATGAAATAACAAAGCATAAATAACAGCTATCACACTAGGGGAAATACCAATTAAAATAAGAAGACAAGAACAGATGACACAGCAGAGTAAAACCTCTGCTTATGAGATTCCTTGTGGTCAAAACGAAAAGGAAAGTAAGATTGATATTATAATTACTACTGTCTGTGAGGAAGAAACTTTCCCTACCACCAAATTCAAAAGACATTTTGACATGGGCTGAGTAATATCTAGAAAATTCCTCAACTACATAGATTTATTTTAATATCCCTTATAAAATCAGAGGGAACACATTCTGTAGATTGGTGCTTTTCAAAGTGCAACGTGCTCAGTCACCTGAGGAACTCGTTAAAATGTAGGTCCTGAATCAGCAAGTCTGGGGCCAGCCTGATGTCCTGCATTTGTAATAAGCTTCCACCGCTGCTGCCGCCGCTGCCATCTGCAGAGTACAATTTGGGTAGGATCAGCTACTATAAAAGTGTATTAAAGCAGGGAATCATAAAAAAAATGATGCATGTGACATTCATTTTATTATAACTAAAGGTGCAGTCGTTGAGCTGTCTTTTGATATAGAGTCTGGGCCTTTTCTTTACTATCCAGTCTGAAGGAGGAATGATTCTAAATTTCCACATTTTTGGAAATTTCCCATTGTTTTTTTTTCTTACAGTTGTCTCATATAAATATAGTGTGACAGCAATTTTTAGCACCTAATTTACTGAGAGTACCCAAAGCAATCAACTAAGTTTTCACAGAAACAACTAATCTCTTTTCACACACATTTTGATTACTTTATATAATATTTAACCAAATTATAAATTATAGTAACAAAATTAAATAGTATAAATACATTTGAGAAAAAACACAACTGAGTCTTGGCAAGCAAATAACTGGGGAGACAGAAACGCTCTGATTTGCTAGCTGCTAGCATTCAGCTGGCCCTGGGCTTTCCTCGGTGCATTTTCAGAGGGAATGAGGAACATCTGTTAACCAGCTAGCTGGATAAGTGGAGGTCAGCTAGTGTGACTCCAAGAGAGCAGAGGCCAAGAATTCAGCTCTCTGATAATTAGGCTGGATAGAATATACAAAGGCCTAGATGGGCAGCGTGTCCTCCAGCAATATTCCTTAAATGTTTTAGCTTGACCTGATGAGCGCCTGACAGCAGCTGATTCAACACTGTGCTCTCTGACAAGGCTTTGTAGGAGGCACAATCTTGGGAATCTTTTTTATTCAGAGTAGGGTTCAGTGAATGGTAGCTGCTGACTGAATGGTTCTGGAAAGCCCAGGTCATCTGGAACAAGCCAGTTCACGATGATGTTTAGTCTACAGGACTTCTGGTTTCCACCCAGTAGCGGGACTCCCTGAGGAGCCAGTCAAAGCTTCCATGCCTAACCAGTGGCACACAAGTGCCAGAATAGGACAAAATATTTTCAGCTCATAAAATATGAAGAATTGGTGCCCAGCAGGTATAAAGAGCTCCTACAAGTAGGTAAGAAGAAATCAAATCCAACTGCCAAAGAGAAAAAGCGTATTTATTTATTATTTTTTTTAGCATCTTTATTGGAGTATAATTGCTTTACAATGGTGTGTTAGTTTCTGCTTTATAACAAAGTGAATCAGCTATACGTATACATATATCCCCATATCCCCTCCCTCTTGCATCTCCCTCCCACCTTCCCTATCCCACCCCCTCTAGGTGGTCACAGAGCACCGAGCTGATCTCCCTGTGCTATGTGGCTGCTTCCCACTAGCTATCTATTTTACATTTAGTAGTGTATATATAAGTACTTGCCACTCTCCCACTTCATCCCAGCTTACCCTTCCCCCTCCCCATGTCCTCAAGTCCATTCTCTACATCTGCATCTTTACTCTTGTCCTGCCCCTAGGTTCATCAGAAACATTGAAAAAACATACTTAAGCAGGTAATTTACTCAACAAATTCTCAGGGAATGTAGATTAAAATGAGCTCTTGGATTAACAAAAATTTAAATGTCCCTTAATATGCAATGTTAGTGAGGGTGTGGGTCAGTGGGCATGCATACACTATTGTGATTATGTAAATTGATAAAGTCTTTTTGAAGGGTAATCTCAACAGTGTTCACTGAAAAAACATATGTTTTGAGCACCTCAGAGGTGCTAGCACTGCTCTATGGGCTGGGAATACACCAGTAAAAAAAGGAAGCCCTGTCTCATAAAGGTTACCTTTTAGTGGAGGGAGACAGTAAACAAATAAATACGCGTCTTGGGATGATAAAAGCTGAGAAGAAAATAAAGCAAAGTCAGGCTCGAGAATGACAGAAGTGAGTGGGGTACTATTTTGTATAGGACGGCCAGGGATACCCTTGGTCAAGGTGACATTTGACTATTTGCATCTCTTAGAAGAATGACATATCTATATGCATAGGCATTGAAAGAGCTTCAAGATCTATTGTTTATTGATAATAGCAAGTTGCAGAACTATATCTTGGGTATAATCCCTTTATGTTAAAAAGGGTAAATGTGTTTGTGTGTGTATTTAAGTTCATACATACATACATATGGTGCCTAGATACAATACAATAAACACATGGGGGGTACACATATACACACCTCACGCTGTTAGCCCTGGTTGTCTCTGGGGTTAAATTTGATTGCACAGGCTGTGGTTGGAAGGAGAGGGATCCTATAGTATACGATCTGGGTATTTTTTTTTTTAAAGTAAAAATCAAAATACTGGAAAGACACAATAATATTTGGGAAAAAGTACAGATTTAGTAGAAGATGGCAATGATAAAACATATTTAAACGTTTCTAAACTAATCATTTGGGGGTGTGACCTTAAAGAAAAATGTCAGCAGCCTCAGAAAAGGAGCGAGAGAAGATAGGGAGATGGTGGCTTGGTCTCACAGAGGGACAGTTTGGAGCCACAGTTTATACTCAGGCATCCCCCAGCCACTTGTGGTGAGGCCTTGGGCCACTTAACCTTTCTAGGGATCAGTGTCCTTATCTGTAAAATGGGACAACTACTTCTCAGAGTAGTTGTGAATAATAAATGAGTTGATTCACAGACAGCGTTCAGAACACTGGCACATAGTTTAGTGCTTAATAAATGTTAGCTATTAAAAGGGTCCTCAGATCCACCAAGGTGGGGATGGCTTCACACCAGGTAGGCAGCCCATCAGCAGAAGGTGGGACCCTTTGACTTGCTCTTTAGCATCTTGGCATTTCTCGGATATCTGTGAAGTTTGAAAAATATTCGTTCGGTAATTAATCAGGGTACAAAGGACTGGCTGATGTGTGGTTTAGAGGTCAGGGAACAAGTGTGGGACACAACAGAGTCCGATACAATGGAGCTCAGAGCGGACTCCACCACTTAATAGCTTTCACCTTTGTCAGCTGAAAAATAAACAGGTCTCCAGACTCCCACTGGGGTGCTATTTGCACTTATGGCCAGTGGGAAAACAATGGGCAGGCTCTCTTTGCTTTGTTGACATTCGCCTTAATAAGCTATACTATTGGTCCTCAGAAAATCAAGGGGTTTAGTTGGCTTTCCAGATTTCTAGGAAATGTAAGTTTGCACACCTGCAAGTGAGTAATTAACTTTAAAATAAATCACTAGACATTTAAAAGTTTCCAGAAAGCAAGTTGTAAACTCTGCCCATTGTACTCCTTTGATTACAAATGGCAGGAGTGGGTGACACATTTAATTTTGCTGAGGGCAAATGGTAAGGGACCCTGCCTGAACTTCTTCTGTTGAGGAAGGAGAAAACCAGAATTCCCCAATATCCCACTGGACACCCCGTTTCTCATTGCTTCCCCAATACAACCTCTCCCTTTATCTTCCAGAATAATGTTGCCAAGTAAGCTGAGGTATAGAATGACCCTGCCAGGGTCACTGTGCATTAAGAGCTTTGGGACAAAGCCAGGCACATTTACAGGACACTTAGTCAATCAGCCCAAGTTCTGACCTACCAGATCCCCTCGTGGAGCACAAAAGTGGCCACACACTCTTTGTCAAGGCAACCTCGGCAGGCTCTCTCTCCCCCTTTAACCCTTCTTCTGTCTTCTATTTCCTTCTCTTCTTTTCAGCCAGTTCTCCTCTACTCCCTGTTCTGTGTATTTGCTATGTTATTTCTCATCTTGTTACCCATGGGGCACGCTTGCCAACATTCCATGCAATTTTACATTAATTTTAATATCCTTATGTGTGCTCAAAATAGACATAGGCTACAGTTGCCTCAGATGAAAAAAGTTATCACTTACCAAGCTAGAGCAGGCTTAGTCAGCTTGCCACATCCCCATCTTTTTAAATGCTTCACAGTGTCTTTGAGAAATAACATCTTTGGGGAATGAGCTATAATTTATTGGGAGAAATTAGCTTTAGTAAATACTTAAGTACTCTCATGATGAGGGAACCAAGCAAGATTTGTCTCTGTCCCTGAGTGTTTAAGAATTTAAGCATAAAAGCAGTAGCATTGTTCCTGGTGGATGGCAGCCCCAGAGGTAAAATGCTTCTGATTCAGGGGATTTTCTTTGGAGGTTTCTTGGCTAATGACTGTTGTGACGAATGCGTATGTATTCTGTTCTTGAGACTTAAATTTGTACGTGGGGCATAGTGGTCAGGTTATTGAAGAGGGAGCAAAAAAGCGGTGGCTTTATGAAACTCATTTATTCTCTTTATCAGGATTGCTTCCTTGTTTGTTAACTCAAAATATTAGTGAGGATTTAGGGAAATAATCTTGCTCTCTAATTAGATGAAATGGGAGGCTGCTTGCTACAGCCATAAATGATCTTTTGAGGTGTTACTAATCCAGCTACATCTCAGATGCCCAATTTGTGCAGCCTGTTGATGATACTATTCTACTGAAGAACGGGTGGGGAGATTGGGGATGATTAAGAAAATTGGTTTTGCTTAAAACCTAATGATAACACTTGAGGGTAAGGTAAAAAACAATAGCGACTTCTAAAGTCAAGATGGGTTGTCCAGCAGTGACTTATTACTCAGCTACCTCCCACGATTCAGATTTTTAAGTGCTTGGCTACGTGAGTAAGAAATGAATTACTAATTAATGCTGTTAAGGCTGATGTTCTTGTCTAGCATTTAGACTGACTTGTTGGTGTCTGCTCCGTCCTGGGGCCCTGCAGGGTGCCTGGTGTGCTCTCTTCACGGGGCTCCCAGATTGTCTCTCTCTGGGAAACAGTGGTAGGAAAGAGGCAAAACAATCTCCATGTGATGTCTCCACCTCTCTGGCATCAATAATCCAAGCTACAGGGTCTTGTTATTCTTTATCTCCATCCACGCTGTGCCTAAATTGTTTTCTTAGCCTTTGCTCAAAGAAATTGGCCATCCAATAAGTGTTGTGAAGGAAATGAGGATATATATCATTAAATCTGTTTCTTTGCTTTGTATAATGTCCCCAGCATTTATTTTCCTATAGAGATGCTGGCTTTCTAAGGAGGGGTCATTCTCTATTATCAGGGCAATTGAAAGGAACTGAAAAATGCAAAGGTGATTTGTACCTATATAGAAGATAATAAAGATCAGAAAATGCAAGGATGCTGCACAGACCGAAGACTCTACACTTTCCTCTGATAGATCAGGCGCGCTCACTCAGGGCAGCTGATGAAAGAATATGAGTGGACACTTTGGGGTCCACTTAATCAGAGCTCGGTCTAGTGGGTCAATTTTAGGGCAGCCACAGATCTAAAGGGGCTCTACCAAGGACGTGTATGCCAGAGAAGCCTCGGGCCTTCTGAGAGTGGAACTGACAGCAGTTTTAGGAGCAGACGTGTAATAACCAGGCCTCCATCCTTAAAATCAATTCTGAAGCCTCCAGGTTTCTACCTGGCAACTCCAAAATACTGAACTCTTATCAATGCCGTTATGATACTTTATGTGTGCCTCCATGCTTTTAAAAAATGTTTCTCAAAAGAGTGGTGGTTGTAATACAGTTTATTTTATTTTATTTTATTTTCTCTCACGGTACGCGGGCCTCTCACTGTTGTAGCCTCTCCCGTTGCGGAGCACAGGCTCCGGACGCTTAGGCTCAGCGGCCATGGTTCACGGGCCCAGCCGCTCCGTGGTATGTGGGATCTTCCCGGACCGGGGCATGAACCTGCGTCCCCTGCATTGGCAGGCGGACTCTCAACCACTGCGCCACCAGGGAAGCCCTGTAATAAAGTTTATTTTAAAATAAAAGTGTTGGCCATAACTGCTGGATAATAGAAAAACTTGACCTGCATTCTGAGGAGGATCATGAGTAATCTTTAAACTTATGTAAAAAGGGCTGCTTAGACGTTAACTGCCCAAATAGTGGCATCACAGCTCAGAGAGGACAAAAACAGGGCTTAAGAAGACATGTCTTGCAGATTGGATCTTGTTTGAAGGAACTAAATGTCAAAGGTAACATGATTTTGCACCTGCTGAATAATGAGGAAGATCCATTTCCAGAATATATTAAGTTAAAAAAAAGCAAAGTGCTAAAATTGTATATAATATGCTACCTTTTGTGTGTAACCAGGGCAGAAGATTAGAATATACATTTGATTTGCTTGTATTTGCACAAAGAAACCCTGGAAGGATAAATGAGAAACTAGTAAAAGTGGACAGATGGTGTGTGTGGGAATGGGGTAGGAGCATGACTTCTCGGGACACACCTTTATAGTACTTTGATTTTTTTTTTTTGTATTTTAAAAATTCTTTTCCGTTGTGGTTTATAACAGGATATTGAATAAAGTTCCTTGTGCTATACAGTAGGACCTTGTTGTTCATCCATTCTATATATAATAGTTTGCATTTGCTAATCCCAAACTTTGATTTTTAAACCCTGTAAATGTATTCCTTATTCAAGAAGAATAAGTTAAAAGACAAACAACATGATTAGATGTTTTTCTGGAAAACTTAAACCCAAATGAAGTGTTGCTGGGAGGATGTAAAGCATGACATTTGAACATAAGCACAGCACTGTGAAGCAGTAGAAAGGTCAGTGGTCTGAGAAACAGGGGACATGGGTTCAGGTCTCAGTCTTAGTTTTGCCACAGATTACTTTGACATCATTTAACACTGGATTGGCAAATGGGCTTAATGTATGACGACAATCATGTTCATAATTAAATATGAAGAGGCTGCCTGGAGTATTCTTTTGGGAAAGATTTGGAGGCCAGTCCAAAAGATTTCTTTAATTGATTGGTGATCTCTGCCATGGTACAGGAGAGGAAGGGAGAGTGACAGCATGCATGCCTTCATTTGTCCTTCCTGTGATTCTTTTTCCTCACCTGTAAATTTAGGGACTTAGACTAGAAGATATTCTCCTTGTAGTTCTAAAATGTTAATAATATGTAAAGTATATTCCAAAAACAAAGAAGAAGGGCAGGAGGGGAGCTGCCACAGAGGACAGAGTACGGTCAGTAGTTAGAGGTGGGAAAGATTGCCTAAAGTAGAATGTAGGAAGAGCAAAGTTTTAGAGACGTGCCATCCAACCGTGGGGGAACAAGCTTCTGGGACCCAGGCTGAAATTGTCTAGCATTTCCAGCTCCTTAGTTATTCATTTGGAAGGTAGTTAGGACAGTGATGCAACACTTTCTCCGAGAATTTGCTGGAGGAGATTCTTGGAATATGACAGGTTTGACAGCCCCCATTCCCATTTCCTTCTGGAACATTATAACAACTAAAGGAGGAAACTTGGGAGAACCCCTGGGCTGCTAGTCCCCTGTGCTGCTGTGAGGAGTTGAGAGACAGAAACGGAGAGGGCTAGTCTCTCCTCAAAGCCTACGGTGAAATGGCAGATTTTTGTGGCTTCTTCAGGGCCCAGCAAGTGGGAGCCTCTGGATCCTCTTGAAAAGGAGCTGGCCTGTCTACTTGCTGTGTGTGGTTCCCAGTGAACTGCCTGATCCCACTGTCTCCTTAAGTTTGAGAGCCACGGTTCTAAGTCTAGGGCCAGAAACCAGAGCAGCAAACCAAGTATGCAAGAGGAAGGGGACTGGCTACCCATGATCTTCATTAAGACATCAGGTAGAGATCCCTTAATGCCTGAGAGGGCTTCCTGGTATTGTGGAAAACTTCATAGTCCTGGAGATGAGACATTTCGATGCTCTTGATGCCAGTAATCTGCAGAGAGGCAAAAGACACCTGGAGAGCTGACCCAGAGCCCGTTTAAGATGGCGATTTTCTTCTCCTCTCTGCTACCTGGACCCTCCTTTGCTCTGGAATTGCTGACAAAGCAGGCTGGACTCAGATATGCCAGCCTCAGGCTTGTGGGTCAAGTGGGGACCCTCCTCTCCCAGCATCCCAGCCTGACAAAAGCTTCTAGGTTACACTGCCCAATGCAGTAGCCACTGGCCACATGTGACCATTTAAATTTAAGCTAACTAAAATTAAATGAAATACAAATTCCAGTCCCTCAGTTGTACTAACCACATTTCAAGTGCCCAGGAGGCTTTTGTGGCTAGGAGTTACTGAATTGGGTAGCGCAGATACAGAACATTTCCCTCATCACAGAATGTCCTATTGGATGGTGCAGAGTGTGTGTCTGGAGGCCACTATGAACAGAGGGATCTACAACAATAAATAATAATAAAGAGTAAACCTAAAATCAACAAACAGGGTTAAGGTATGTATATTTTCCTTCATGTAAGATGTGAATGGGCTAAATTCATGAATTGAAAGACAGAGAAGTTCAGATTTGGTTTAAAAATATGCTATACGTTGTTTAAAGAAATTCATGCACTGCAAAGTGGCCAAGAAAAGTTGGAAAGTTCTTGTACACAAGTGTTTTCTTGTGGTTTAGACTTTATGTAGCTGTTTGTTATCTAATTTTACAAGCGATGTTGCCCAAGCTGTGGTTTTACAGGAGAATGCAAATCGGGTTTGGGGTGTTCATACTAAAATAAATGAACAAACTTGTGGACAGAAGTCATCACTATCTGTGATTCTCGCTAGAAATATTATTCTGCTAGAGGTGGGGGAAGCAGGAGAAATGAAGGGAGAATCAGTCCCTTTAGGATTTATCTTGTCACAGAGGCAGGCTTCCAACGAGCTAGAAAGAACCCTGTGTTGGGGTGGCTGGTAGGCATTCTCCTGGGAGCACTTATCCTGCCTGCTGTTCTGTTTACAACGCACCTGGCAGGGCCGTTAGCATGCAGGGCCACCTTGGGAAACATCAGGTCCCTCCATCCGTACTAGCTGCCCCCTGCCTCTGGGGGCTGGAGAAGTCAGGTGGGACCTTTATACCCTGATCACTCTCATCGAATCCCTCCAGATTCCACAATAATATTTCTATTTGCATTTCCAGCCAACGTTCATGTCTTAGGATAGTCCCTGTATATTTGAACATCCGTCTCTTCCTCCAATGTTTCATAAGTTCTGGGGAGATTACAATATAAACAAGAATAGGAATTGAAAACTTTTGAAGTCTATTTTAGCCATTATATAATATAAATCTAGCTGAGTCAAGCTAAGAGACTTGAGTAAACCTGATGTGCCTAAGAATATGTAGAGGAAAAACAAACACTTGATGTTGGAAACAAAGGTTACTTGTTTTTTGCCAGCCTTTTTCCTTGTACATAATTCTGTGATGACACATAACAGATATTCAATACATGGCATTAGATTAATGTCATTTAGGAAAATAAATTATATACACAAACTTGTATCCTAATAGAAATATAATTCAAAGTCATGGTGGGAGCTAAAATGATAAAACCTGAGCTAAAAGCTGAAATGAAGTGTACCCAGTTAGAATCATATAAGCAAATTGGATTATTTGGTTTTCTTTTTTATACTACTTGAAGATGTGAGTAGAAGGCTGTGTTGTTGACAAACGGAGGACCTGAAATGACCTAGGTGTTCTGTGCTAACTTTTACTTTTTCTTCTCTAGTCCAGCATTTATGGATTGCAGCCCGGAGTCCCAGTTGGTTAGAGTGATGACTGGTCTTCATACTAAACACAGGCAGAGAGTAAGTGAGAACTAAGTTCCTGTTCATTGAAACAACGGAACGTTTTCTTTCTAAGCTTGCCAGTATTAGAGGGTGAGCAAGAGAATGTGTGCATTGAAAGTTATTGTAGTCATTGCGTGACTTTTTTTTTAATGGGTTGGATTTGTTCCCCCAACGTGCTCCAGAGAGTGTACCCTAGTCTGGATCATCCCCCACTCTATTTGCAGGATGTAAGCAAAAGAGAAGGTCCTTCAGCATAAACCCATGACCATGGATAGGCAGATGCTGCCATGGCATTTGAACTGGAGGTGGTGCAAGAATAACTTCAGGGGGCTGAAGGCATTTTATGACACTTTGTGATGTTACCTCCTTTTTTCAGAAAGACACCAATAATAGAATGTAAGACTGTTCTTATAAATTTTTATGGTTTATGTGTGGTGTTAGACAAACATTTGGACATTTGGGGTTTGTCTTCTTGCTGTGTATACATTATAATTCCCGGGGATCTGAAGAACCTAGTATTAGATAGGTGTACATTTTTCACTCTTATACTATCCTTAGTTAAAAATACTTTAGGCTTGTCATCACCTGGCAGATGCAGGAAACACAGGCGTGAAGAGTCCCACATGCCAACTGATAATTGGTGTTCTGTTGGAACTTGGTAATTCATGAAATTTGGGGCCCTTCCCAATCACCTGCCATCTCTTCTCACTGCCCTTAGTGTCTATCACAGCCCTTACAGTAGTCCTGGGAAGTCTCCCTTCTGGGAGGACTCTCCAATCTTTCTTGAATCATAGAATTAGCTGTAAAATAACATATTACCATTAGGTGTCGCTCTCTAACATATAATGTACTTAGTGAAAACGAAAAATTTCAATTTATTAAAAAAAATCACTCAATTGATATTGTAGAACATTAAATCTGTAGATTTTGAAAACATTTTTTCTTGCAAGTAAGAAATTCTTTCAGATAGAATAAATTGGACATATTTAGTCAGAATTTAAGTAAATAAAATTTCAAAGTTTATTTTATTTGCTGGACAGATTGCAAAAGGAAATCTGAAACTTTTAGGCTGGAATTCAAATTTTCCCTGACTTATTTCAAACCTGCATTTCCAAAATTACATTTTATTCTATCTGTCTTTAAGTACCCCACCCGTCAGTCAAAAGGCCGCTTGCCTTTTTTTTTTTTTTTAAATATTCATATACTTTGCCATGCTACTCCATTTGCTAGGAGTGTCCTTCCATCATCTTTTAATCTCATCTGTTCAAAACCTACATACTCTTACAGATAAGCTCAGATACTAAGTCCTCTAGGAAACATTCCCTAATCTTCTCAGATGGGAGCACTTATTCCTACTTCTGTATCTCTGTGACATTTTACCGTGCTTCTTGTGCAATGTTTTGTAAACACTAGCTCAAATAATAATTATTCATGTATTGTCATGAAAGCAAGGACTGTGATATAATTACTACAAGCCTAGAACAGTGCTTAGAATAAAGGTTAGAAACGGTAGTGATGTTAGTTAAGTGAATGAAGTAATAATTTAAAAATATGGAAACAGGAAGATTTTATTCTAGTTGACTTTTGAAGCATTGCCAGTTCACTGTGTACTGGAAACTGGCCAATGATCATTAAAGAGTAACAATAAATGGTAGTATATCAATGTATGAAGAAATGCATCCTACACAGTGCTGTAGGGAGGCAATCAGTCCGATTGATTTATTGGCCATGATAATTGATGACATGAGAAAGGAAACAGCTCATCAATCCCTTAGGATCGCTAGAACTTCTGCTTTTTAGCCATGCTCTTGTGCATAAGTAAGAAGTACAGTTAGAAATACAAAATACTCTGTCTGGATTCAATTCAGAAAATGTGTTTCCTTCATCCACCATATTCACGATGAAACTGAGAGACAGGGGATGCTTGGAGGAGAGGATGGAAATTCTATCAAGGTAAAATTTAATGAGATAGAAATTTGAGCTTACCGCTTAGCAACTCATCCTATCAGGGAGAGGTGAACATCGAACTCATCAACAACAGTTTTTTTCTATCACCATTGGCCTTTGTGATTATTATTGGTAACCTTGTTTGCCACCCTGTCTCATTCATTACTTGTGTGGAAGGAGGATCATTCAGTCACAGCCCAGAGGTTGGTAAACTGTCTCAGCAAGCAGAGATTCTATGAATCCTGACAGCCTCAAATTCTCAGGACACCCATACTCATTGGGACTTGACCCCTAACTTCTGGTGCAGTATTGAGTGAACTGCCTATTATTTTAATTTAAAAAATTACAAGAAACCACTTATAGAAATAGAAACAGCTATATATTTTGTATGATGAAATTACACAGGACAGACTAAAATTTAATTAATTATGCATAACTTTGATATTATTTTAATCTTCTTTTATACTCCTTCATCTTAAAGATGTTCCTAAAAGTAACCTAAAAACCTTAAAAAATCCCAAACATATACAGAGATTTCTAATGTTTCATGATGACCAACTAGTTACATCGATTTACCCCCTAACCTTCCCGTTGAGATACTCGTAAAAGTACATGCAGTGGCAGAGACATAGTGTCACAGAAACATGGAAATGATTTTCTGATTTGGCAACACCTGGGGGAATTGCCTCTAACCATCATGTGAATGATCAAAAACCTTGATCTGTGCATCACCAACAATGAAGTAGTAGGAAGGGCAACTGCCCATGCCCGTTGGTGTGTTCCATTTAAGGCCACTACTGGAGTCAGGAGATTCCTTCCAAACTTGACCATGGATGTTTTCTAATGTGGCTAATGGCATTCCTCTGTCCCCAGTCAGAACCTTGAGAATATCTATAGGATGTGTATAACCATTAGTCTGGTTTTTTTGTGTGTGTGCCTCAGTTTTGATAGAGCACCAATATGCTAGGCAGTAACAGTGAGTGTGAGATGGAGTCTCTTCAGAGGCAGGTTTGCAAGGTGTCCCACATCTCTTGGACTCCTATGAGAGGCCTTTGCAAGAGGATTACTGAAGAGTTTTGTCTAAATTGGTTTGTGAGAACAGTATAAATTTCTCCCCTAGTCTGGGGATGGGTGGGGCTTTCTCTAGAAAGGGGGCTTCAAGAGGACCACTCAGGGAGAGGACTGTGCTGCATGCCTGAGAAAGCTAAAAAGATTGTGGACTGAACTATCAGAGGTATTAATATGAATTTGTGACACATGTTATATATATATATATATATATATATATAAAGTTGACAGATATAGAAATAAATAATTTTTGCAGATAAGAATCATTGATGGGTGCTAAAATTAATGGGTGAAAGTATGATGAAAAGCAAGATATTTGCATAGCTTCAAAGTATCTCCCCAGAAGATACATATTAGTTACAAAGTGGAAAATAGTAACTTTATAGAGGTATAATGTGGAAAACATGCCCTTAACCAACTGATCAAAGTTAACATCATCAGTGATAAGATAGGAACATTATGTACCTCCTGATATGATGCACTGGGAAGCCACAACATCATTTCTGTGTCATTATTGCTAAAAATGCGTATTCTCAACCTAATCATTAAGAAACATCAGACAAACCCAAATTGAGGAAAATTCAACAAAAAAACTGACAGTACTCACCCCCAAAATTTTAAAGTCATGAAAGACAAAGACAGACTGAGGAACTGTCACAGATTAGGGGAGACTAAGGAGATATGACAGCTAAATGCAATGTTGGTTTCTGCAATGGAACCTAGAGCAGTAAAGGACATTAGTGGGACAATTGGTAGACTTCTAAAAAAGGTCTGTGATTAATTAATAGAATTGTATCAATATTAACTTTCTGGTTTCAATAATTGAACTAGTTAAGTGTTAATGTTAACATTAGGGGATACTGAGTGAAGAGTATACAGGAAAGCTACTATTTTTGCAATTTTTTGAAGTCTAAAATTATTTCAGTATAAAAAAAGAAAAATGTCTATAAGAGAGTGAAAAAGTAAGCCACAGAGTGAGAAAAGATATTTTGCAATACATATATCTGATGATGAACTGATATCTATAATATGTAAAGAGCATCTATAAGTCAATGAGAAGACAGACAACCCAACTGAAAATAGGAAAACCCTTGACACTTGACCAAAGAGAATATTCAAATGGTCAGTAAGCAAATAAAACAGTGAAATATCACTTCACACTTATAAGAATGCATAAAATAAAAAAGAAATTGATAATACTATAAGTTAGAAAAGATTTGGAACAACAGACACTCTCATGCATTGCCTATAAAACTATTTGGCAGAATCTGCCAGAGCTGTGTATACACATAACTTATGGGTAAGCATATGTATCCCAAAAGACATACTTATATCTCCCAACTGGAAATAAGTCAAATGTGTATCAATAGGAGGTGGGGTAAAAAATTATGCTATTTTCATATAATGGAATACTACAGAGAAATGAGAATGAACATATTCTCACTATGTACAACATGAATGGATCTCAAAAACATAATCCTGAGCAAAGGAATTTAGACACAAAAGAATACATACAGTATAATTCCATTTACATAAATTTCAAAAACAGGTAAAACTAATCTGTGGTGATATAAATCAGAATAGTAATTCCCTTTGGGTAGGATTAATGATTGGAAAGGGGTACAAGGAAGGTAGTTCTGGGGTGCTGATAATGTTTTAATTTTTCATTTGGTTGGTCGCTATGAGGATATATCCACCAGGTAAAAATTCATCAAACTAAGCAGTGTAGATTTATAAACTTTTCTCTACACATATTATATTTAAATTTAAAAGCTTATGTTAAGCAAAGAAAAAACACCAATAAAAGGGGATAACATAGGACTGTTGTCTTTTTAGTACATCATGAAGCATACTGGTTCAATATAGGTTTTATGCACACACACACACACACACACACACACACACACACACACACAGTGTCTGGGAACACATAAAAAGACTTGTACAGGATCAGATTATCCAGGAATTAATGCAGCTCATGGCAGAGGATTTGACAAGAGGAGAAGGTATCTCCTGTAGTATCTCCCAGAGAAACACCTGGAGGGGCTGTGCTCATCCACGTTCAGGGGAGGGCTTGAGAGGGAGACGCTGTCAGAGCTGGGAAACACTGAGTGGGAATAAAGAAAAGACTGCCCCTGCTGCTTGGTATTCACCAGTCCTGGTGAAAATTCCTCCTCATTCAATTATGTGTAAATAAGGGGGAAAAAAAGCCCCAAACAGAACCTTTAAAAAAGCCCCATGTAACATAAAAAAGGGAATCCACTGCTACAAAGTACAATTAAAAAAGTATGTGTGAAAGGTCATCATAGTAAAAGAAGAATATTTAAAATACAGCTGCTTTGAGTTATTAAAAGGCAAAAAGGATATCTGTGAAAGAGTATTTGAAGTGGGAGTGGATAAAGATTAAAAAAGAATTGCCAATGTTAAGAAAAGAATCCATAAAAATTAAAATACCACTGCAAAATTAGAATCCCCTTTGGGGACAGTTAATGTACAATCTATTATATAATGAAGAAAAAATGAAAATTATAAAAAAGAAAATGATAGATTTGGGGAATAGAACATGAAGCTATGAATAATTGGCATCCTTGAGGGTGACACTGAATGAATAGAAAGTATAATTAAGTGTATAATCAAAGATATATAAAGAAAAGTTTCTGGATCTGAAAAAAAAAATACCTGACACTATAGATTGAGGAAAATGTTTTAAACAAAATGAATAAAATGACGAGTTCCAGGCATATTCTGGTGAAAATGTGAATTCCCAGTATAAAAACAAAGTTTTCAAGCCAGGTTACTTGTAAGGATAAAAAAAATAGATTGTCCTAAAATATGACACAAACTTATTTTTTAAAGTTTTTAAAATTTTTATTTTTTGGCCGCACCACGTAGCTTGCAGGATCTTAGTTCCCTGACCAGAGATCAAACCCGCGCCCTTAGCAATGAAAGTGCGAAGTCCTAACTACTGGACTGCTAGGGAATTCCCCAAATGAACTTATTGACCAAACAGAAACAGACTCACAGACATAGAAAACAAATTTGTGTTTACCAAAGGGGAAAAGTGGTGGGGGAGGGATAAATTAGGAGTTTGGGATTAGCAGATACAAACTATTATATATAAAACAGATAAACAATAAGGTCCTACTGTATAGCACAGCGAACTATATTCAATATCCTGTAATAAACCATAATAGAAAAGAATATGAAAAAGAATATGTATATGTATAACTGAATCAATTTTCTGTACACCAGAAACTAACACAACATTGTAAATCAACTATATGTCAATTTAAAAAATTAGATTATCCTAAAGGACCATGATGAGAGCACTGATGCCAGATATATAAATAGAGTGAAGCCCAAGTAATTATTTTAAATTGTTATCCAAATGAAATACAAGAATAAAAATTTTAGAAGATAGAATGAAAAATAATTTGATAATATTTTAGGTGCATAATCTTGGGCTGTACTGGCAAGAATTTGGAAGTAAAAGAAGGTTAAACTAATACTACTCTTGGATTTTGTAATTAGAAGAAATATAAATTCAAATAGGATTTTGAAAAAGAACTTGATCATATTATTTAAAAACTAGCTCTACCTTGTCTAAATCATAGATATGACTGAATATATAGATATGACTGACTCATTAGCTATATGCATATATGTATGAAAGTGAATTCAGCAAATTCTAACAGAGGTTACCTCTAGTTACTGAGACTGTAGATAACTTTTATATTATTACTTGTGCTTTTGTATTTTTAGAAAACAGTAAAACGATATTAAAGCTATAATTCAAAGTAAAAGCAAGCACTGTTTTCTGTTTACAAAGGGAGAAAAGCAGAATCAAGCTACTGTTCAAATATTCAGCAAGGTTTGTTTTCTTATTGCATCTTTGAATGATTATGGACACCAAATGGGAACAAGGCAGGAAAATCTCCGAACCCATTTCAAGGTTCTAATCATACTGACAATGCTGTAAGTTTGTCTCTTCTTTATGAAGAAATAAAATCTTAGGGCCATTAAAGCTGCCTTATGTAATCCTAAAGGATGTGTCATTCTCCACCTCTACAAAGCCAGGTCCATTATCTTAAGTAGAGTATCATTATTAATGTCTCCTAACTCTGCACCGGATTGCAAAGGTGATATGTAAGAGATAAATTCAGGTACAGATAGACTATAAATAGCTGGAGGTTTAGTTCCAAACTTAAATTTAGTTTCCTTGGGAGCTGAGCTGTATCACAACATGTCACAAAAATGTTTTTAATCTACAGCAGTCAGACCTAAGTGGATGAGGTAAACTTTAACAAACACACTAAGAACCACAACCACCACTACAATATAGCCGTTGATGTCTGTCTCCTAAGATCACACACACACTGGGTGAAAAGAGGAAAGGAAAGACACCCAAGTGAGACTACTAAAGTCAGAGAGGAGAACGATTTGTTCCAAGGCCTACAGAAGTTCTGGTCTAAGGCATCCTTAGGGGGTGGTCCCATTGCGAGGCAGCCCCAGGTCCATTTTATTGCGGCAGGTGCAACATGAGAAAAAGACAAGCAATTCAAAAAAAAAAAAAAAATCCAAAACAACCTCTTCATTCTGTGGAAGCCTAAGTTCTGACTTTCCCCACATTTTTCCAAAAGCTCTCTTCTGGCTCAGTATGGCTTTGTACCTGACCCATTCTTTAAATATCCTACCCTCAAGTATAGGAATTCAACAAATATAACTAAAGAACCCAAGTTCATTGAATGGTGAACATACGGTAGAGAGGATAACTCAATTCTGATGCCAGCCTGAGATTTGGCAGTGTAGGGAGTCTAGACGTGAGCATTTTGCTTATTTCAAGCTAAATGAAGACATAGTTTAGCCTTCCTAGTCAAACGCAGTTTAATTTTCACGTCTCCACTTATTTTAAGAACAATCTCCATCCTCACACCCTCCTCCCTGCCTTCCCAGCAGCTGCATACAGCAGGATGGGCAAACTGACGTAGCAGTTTCAGGGGGCTTCAGGCAATGTCAGTGAAGGAGGAGAATTTGAAATTGTACTTGGTGAAGAATTATGAAAGATGGCGAGTGGAACCCTGCTTCCTTTGCTTCCACATGTGTGATGGAGCACATAGGTAGCTGGATCCAAGTGAGCCCTTGGGCTTTGGGAATCCCAGTGAGGAGACTGGGGCAGCGGGGCTTTCTCTGTGGGCTGGGTGAGAAGTTGAGAAGCAGCACTAGAGACCCTTGAGGTGAAGCAGAGGCACTTGGGAAAAGCTTCACAGAGGTCTGTGCCCACCAACCCTGCCCAGAGTGGGAGAAGGAGGATCAAAATCAGCTTTGTATAAATACTCCAGATTTTCAAGCTCACAATAGGTCAGTGAATGAGTGGGCTGAGTCTTTCTAGGCAGGAGGCTAAGAGAATATTGTACATGAGCTCTGATGAGTCAACAAGAAGAACAAAAAAAACAAATAAAATAACAAAAAACACAAAACCCGACAAAATAACAACCGATCTAAAGACACAGCAACAGAAAGGTGAGTAGTGAGTACAAATAGAACGCACACTTGGCAAACAGAGTTGTAGGAATCAGGGCATTTTAAAAGAGTCAAGTATAACACAAATACTTCCTGTAACTAAAAATCACATTTTCCAACTAATGAATTCAGTGGCTGATTGGAAGAAGAAGGTTACTTTTGAGATAGAAATTTGTGGAAAAATACCAGGAGATGGAAATCATTAGGGAAAAGAGAAGGTTGACTCTATAAGACCCACTGTATGCATTATGAGTTCTAGAAGGAGAAGGAGGAACTCTCTCTTTGAAGAGAGAATCAGTGATTAAATACTAGCAGGAATTGTCCCTGATTTGAAAAACGATCTAAATCTGCACTCTGAAAGGGCTCCCCAGAAATCGGTAGGGTGCATGAAAAAAGATATATTGAGGCATGATAAAAATTCTTGAGCTCCTGTTAGAAAAAAGTGATCCCAAAGTTGGACTAGGTAGAAGGAATTATTGGGTGCTTTTTCTGTGCAGGGCTGGGCTTGACTTTCTATTGACTAAACTATTTTATAAGTCTATAGTGGCTGAGATTAATATGCATATTTTTGTCTGGTAGAGATGAAAATATTTTCTGTTTGGTGGAGCAGATAACCCCAAAGGATATAGTTTATGGCTCTGTAAGACAAAATCAATTTTGTATCTAACTCAGCAATTTTATCTTAACATTCCTTTCTGACTCTACCTTTCTTTCTGCCTACCTTTCTGAATCCTCATTGAATTGCTCTCTCTCTCTCTTAAATATTTTACTGTTTTTCTCATTATTTAGTGAGTTAAAAAATCATTGACAAGTGCTTATATCGCATGAGAATTGTGGTTTTACCTTTTTGAAAATGATTCTTGTAATAGTTTTGGAGATCTTCCATTGAAATACCTAAGTGCACTCACTTGAAGAGCTGCTTCTTTGGAGAAGTCACCTCAGGAGCTGCTCGAGCATTTCTTGTCCCCTAGAGTAAATGCCAAGCAGCAATAGAAGTTTAGCTTTGCTGATGCTCTGCTTCTTCAGATTTCTCTCTCTCTCTCTCTCTCTCTCTCTCTTTTGATTTTGTGTTTTTGCTTTTTCTGGTTCCTGCATGGTCAATAAAGCCATTCCCCATTGGTGGCAGCAATGGTTGGGAATTTGGTTTTATGGTCTGACCATTGGTAATCTCTGTCAAATGGATGATGAAGAACTAGTCCCTGAGGGGTGAGAGTTTGATCTGTTAATCTTTTTCTGTTTTCCTAAAGATTTGTTAATCTTTTTCTGTTTTCCTACTTTTCCACTCAAATCATCTGAAACATATTTGTTGACCATTGGGAAGGGCAACGACTCTTGAAATCTAGACTGATGAATTTTGGGGTTTCTGGGTTTACTTTTGACCTGCAGTTAAAATTGTACAACTGGGCTAAAAGCTGTGTGTTTGTAATTCATAAAAACCTTTACCTCTTGTGTGTGAATGGGAAGTATTTTCTTACTTCTGGAGGGTATTAATAAATTAGATTACAGTTTATAATAAATTTGAGGAACTCGGTTCTGGTTGATTGGTTTTTAGAGATGAACAAATGCTTATATAAATTAAATATTCCTAGAATTCACAGAAAATAAAGAAACTAACCTTTTACTATTTTAAATGCACTAGGCATTTGAGGAAAAAAAATCCTTCTTACAGAAACTGCTAGCTTAGGAACACATTAAGAATCCAAGTTTACATAATTAAACTGAATCTTTGGATGAATTATACTGGTTTAATAATTTTTTTTGATTTATCAGTGTCATTATAATACAGTGTATTTTTTTAAACACGATTTGGGTATGTTTTCTCATGAGGAGACTAGTTTAATATAAAATTCCTAAACTTGTTACTTTGACTTATTAATCAAATAAACTAATATTATAGATACATAATGCTTAAGATTATAAAACTATAAATTTGTCTTCACAATTCTGACACTTTTACAGCAGTAATTATTTTTGCAGTGTGTCAGTTTGAACATCATTTCCGAAATCAGTAGGTAACTTAAAACCTTGGAATTTAAAAAATTGTGTTATTTAAAAGGTAATCAATAGATACACAGATAATTTATAAGTACTATTGATAGTAAAACATTGATTACTAAGCATAATTTCAAGTTCATATACTTTTTGCATCTGACTTTGATACACTGTAGAGCTTCTATATCTTTGGAATATTTGTGTTAATGAATGTTCTGTTTTCGCCACTTTATGAAGGTGTAAAGGATGTGTGTATCTGGAGAAAGTTTGTTATCAGTATTCATGAGTTTTGTTAGACTGATAAAATTCTTAAGTATGATACATTTCTCAATTTTCTATCTTCTAGTTTGGTTTGTGAAATAGAAGTTATTTAGTGGCTGTACCAATATAAAAGTTATAATTAATACGGATGCTTGAGACTATAGTAGGAGCCATAGTGTGAGAGAAATGCAACTGTGTATGTACTTTTGTTTTTTTAAGAAAAAAGTGATTTATTCTTACATTAAAGTGTGTTTGTTCTAGAATATTCTCAAGAGAGCACAGTGAAGGACAAAAATCTGAGTATGTACAGCGAGTTGTAGAGAATTAGAGGAAAGTGATTTTATTTGCCTTGAATTATAATAGTTTAGTCTGAAAAAAACTATGAAATGTATTAAAATTTTGGCAAAGTTTGTTCAATTTTGAAGAATTTATTTACAAGATAATTTAAGAAACAAAAAAGAGCTTGTGAATCTTTTACTGCCAAATATCATATTAATAAAAAAACTAGAATTTAGCTTTCTCTGTGTGAAAATAATAAATTAATCTTAACAAGGGATAGAAAAATGTTATTCTGTACCCTCTGTGAATGTTATTCTGTACCTCTATTCAGATAGTAGAGACTCCATATCTCATCAGAATAATTTTTTCTGTTTTGTATTAACTTTTTATAATGTCCTTAATTATTTTTTAGAAAGCAAAGATAAAGAACAAAGATCCTTCACTTGTGAAAGAGTTAAAATTCCTTACAATGTTACCTTGTTTGATGTTATTTTAAAATATCTTATTGACACTGTTTAAATAGAAAGCCAGGTACTAGTTCTCCTCATCCATGATGTTATCTTAATTAACTATCCAAATCTCTTCTAATAACTCTTTTGATTTAGACCCTAAAATTAGAAAAATAAAATCAGTACGTCTTTTACATCTAAAACTGTCTTTGAGAGTTAACAGAGGGCCCTAGAAAACAAAAAAGATTTAGTATTTTATCTTATATTTATACCTTAATTTTACCTATACCTATAAGAATGCTAGGAATAAATAGGAGTGTTTGGTATACTCCATATTTCACAATTAGTTTGACACCATTATAAAAACTACATGGGAGTAATTGTTAAATCAGAAGACATGCTGACTCTTCCCTTTTTAAGTTTATATAGGAAAAATGTTATTAAGATAAATATTTCAGAAATTGTACATTTTGTGAGAAAACCCTTGAGATTTATTGGTGCTCTCATTATTTCTATTCTCAGGAAAAACATTGATCAAACCCTTATCAAATAGTTATACACTGTACTCCATTAGAGAATATTATTTTCCTCCATTCTGATACTATTAGTCATTGTATTAAGTTGACCACATTCAGTTTCATTATTGAACAAGTTCCAGCTTCCCCTAGATGTTTGCCTGAAGGCTATTCTGTACACTACAGACTAGTATGATGTATCTTCAACAAAGAAGGACAGTTTTAGAGTCTCATGGGATGGACTCTATCAGACACTATATTGACACTTTAAAGAACAGATACTTGGATATATATTTCTGAGCTCTCAATGCTTAGATGACTTTCAGATTTTACCATTGGATTGTTAGGAATTCCAGGACTTTTTCCAGTCTTGAAGCAGATATATATGATGAAAGCAGACTGTTTGGCCCAGGATCCAGTGGAACAAAAGTGAATTATATGTGACTAAACAAACTGATAAAGGAAATTAAATTGTGGTTATTTATGTGAAATTTAGTTGGCCTGATTTTTAATGTTCCATTTTTTAATGCATATATGAGTAAGTTCTTTCTGTTTGTTCTTAAAATATCACTATGTCCCAGTTTAGTAAATCTTGCTTTTTAAAACTGAAATAAATATTTTAATGGTAGCTGGTTCTCACTGACCCTTCAGAATTCAGAAATAGTTCTATACTTAGTGTTCTTCCTTCAATAGCTATAATATTATTTGCAGAGGTTCAGTAAAAATCTGTCCTCCTTTTTACTACAATATAATTAGACAAATTGTGCAACTGAATCCATACCTGTAGTGTCATATCTGAGAATAAATCTTATTTATTCAGGTATGACATGCCCACCATTAATAAATAAGGTTTAGTTTTGTATGAGGAGCCGAGGTTATCCACTGTGTATTCCTTCTCAGAAAACCACTTGGTAAAAGACTCCAATCAAACAAGAAATGAACCATATCAGAAAGTAAAATAAGGGAAGATGAAGAGAGAAAACAGGGCAAATCAATTTAAATTATCCATTAAATAGAAAGTGATAAGTTTTCTGGAAGAGCATAATGTAAGAGCTGAATCCGGATTCTGAAATGGAAGGAACCTACTACAAGAAAAGTCTAATAGTCTAGGCTAAAAAAGTACAAAAATGTAGCAAACTATCTCAGCAAAAGCAAGAATTGGCTTGGAGCGGGCAGAGTAAAAGTATTCCCAGTGTCTCATGGGGCAGGTGGAGGGAACATGAAGTAGTCTAAAAGTATCATTTTATTCAGAAGGAGAATGTTTATGAGGGAAACATTTGGTATTTTATTTCAAATATCAGTAGAGACAAAAATGCATCTGATTATGAAAGCAGGTAAATGGAAGGTATCTCAAATTAATAAAGGAAAAAGTGGAATAAGTAGTAATTTGATTTTACCAGAAAAAATGGGAAAAGGAAGCAACTTTAATGAAAAATTAGTAATAATCTTTTCATTTATATTATAATTTTATGCCTCTTCTTACAAAAGTTTTTGAAATCACTTTCACTGTTTATGTGCCCATAGAATATGACAGGGATCATAATGTTCTTAAATGTTCCCACATTAACAACATACATAGCCTTATGCATTTTAGGCTATGAATAATGCAATATCCTATACTGAAGTAAGTATTCAAGGCCACTATTTAAGGACAGGCAAGGTTGACATATTGTTGCTTCTTTCAAGCTGATTAAGAAAATTTAAAGTGGAAAGTTCACGAGCAGTGGGCATTCTGTAACCAATGATAGTAATATTTTGCACCCCTTGTTTTTTCCCTTTAATTGAATATATTTTTAAAAATCATGTCCATCTTGGTGACTGTGTGCTAAACACAATCTGAAAGTTAATAGGCACTTTATATTTTGAATGATTGATAGACTGAACCAATGAATAAAACAATTCATTCACACTAAAATATTAGAGACAGTGTGTTAGTGGGACTCTATGTTGAGAAATCTGTATTTTAAAGCAGATTAGTAGGTATCACAAAGAGGAGAAAGGGGAGTGGGAGATATTTTGCAACATTACTGTGGAAGGACTAGCTGTGAATTCTCTGATTATACCAGCCTGACAAATGTCTAAACTTTCTATGCCCTGCTATTCTTTCTACATTTTGGAGCTCCAGAATACTTGTCAGGTTTCTGTGGGTGTCTTCAAAGTATTCATCAACTATTTATATCCCCATGACTTGGGGGAAAAAAAAATCAGTGGCCCCTTCCTAATCTTCACAGGGAAATCACTAGTTTGCATGCAAAGAAGCCTCCAGGTTCATAGACCTTTGGTTTTGGGAATCAAAACCTGGTACAACCACACAGAGCTTTATTATTTGGCTGTGTTCATTAAAGTAATTTACCCATTTGACCTCGTTAGCATAATTTTTAAGATTCCAGGAAACTCTTGCCCAGAAAGAGAAAGTTGCAAGTAACTTTATTATTTCAGGAACATTCCCCAAATCCACTCATCTGAACACTAGACTACTCAATGTACCCTCATCAGAATAAATATTCCTTTTCTGAATGATGGATAACATCAAATGATGGTTTATTCCTCAAGATTCACTTTGAAACCCTTGCCTTGTTGTGTTCACCAATCCTAAACTATTATGTCAAAAGTCTGACTTATCCTAATCAAACTCCCCTCTCCACCTTTTACAAAAAAAAGAAAAAAAAAAAAACAAAACCCTGCCTAAACCAGACCCTAAAAACCTTATAAATGGCCTATCTTTGCTCTCCTTTCTCTGAAATGCTACCAAGAATCTTTCAAGGAAGTGATCTCCCCTACCTTAGTAAGCAATAAACTTAACATTGCTCTTTTAACAGGTTATTTTGGTGACATTTTCAGGAAGTCAGTATTTGAACATGTAGAAGGAGGAAATTGTGAAGTCTGATGACTTATTCAAGTTATTTAAATAAATGAGTTTACTTTCTGAATGGAATTCTTAAGTTGTTTAATTATGTGATGCTGGTGTGCTGGAACTGACTTGTATCAACTCTCACTGGCTCTCAGAACTGATTTTCAAATAATCAAGTATTTGCAAGTTGTTTGTTAAAACATTGGTAGCTTTAACTGGCCGTGGTAGGAATATTTATAGCATGGAAACTACATCCTGTAGCAAATACTACAGATCAGGGCTTTTTTATTTGGAGAGCTGGTATACCAGCACATCACTAGTTTATTGCTGGGTTAATGTCATGTGGGATCCTCAAGGGATCCTTTGCTCATCTTGGGAAATAGGGATGAAAAAATCCCCTCTTTTGAGATAATGAAAGCTTTAAAGCTCAGTTAATATCAGGGATATATGTATGTTTTTCCATTACAAAAATATTGTTATGGGGTGTGGAGTCAAGATGGCGGTGTGGGAAGATGCCGAGTTAGTGTCTCCCCACAACTAGGGTGCCTGCCAGCTGTTGATGGGGTACCCTGATGCCCAAAGAGATGGGAGGAACCCCCAGGTGAACCGGTAGGACATGGGGGGACTGAGGGGGGAGGAGAAGTGGAAGCCAGACAGGATAGGCACCCCTGAGGCTGAGGAGATCAGGAGAGGCAGGCAGGAGGGGCCCTCCGGGAGGAGGGGGAGAGGAGCGGAGGGCGATCGCCCAGCCCGCTCAGGCCTGGGGAGTCTGCTGAGCTCCCAGGCCAGTCCTGCCCTCCAAAGGCCCCTCCAGGCTGCCTGGGTCCTGGGGGCATAGGAGGGAGGCTGAGAGGAGAACAGGAGAGGCAGGCACGAGGAGCCCTCCTGGAGACACTGGAAGAGCAGGAGAGGAGAGGAGGGCGTTTGCCCTCCCCACTCGAGCCCAGGAAGCCTGCTAGGCTCCCAGGTGAGGTCCCCCGCCCTCTGAGACCAGGGGTGGGGGGCATACCTGGACCCCTTCTGTTCCGTTGAGCCTAAGCCCCACCCCCACAGTGCCCAGGGCCTTTTCCAGCCCTGTGGGTCCTGAGCATAGGCCCTACCCACCACCCAAACCTCGCCTTTGCTTAGGCCACACCCTCCACAGCCAAGGCCTTTCCCCCCACTTTTTTTTTTTTCTTTTCCCTCCTCCTCTCTTTTACTATTGTGGTACTGTTGTACCTTCCAGTTGTTGATTCATCTATACTTTTATTTTTATATTCTTTCTAACATATCTGTTAGTTTCCTAGTCTAATTTTATTTTTTTACTTTATTGTTCTCTCTCTCTCTTTTTTTTTAACACCCCACACAGCTTGCAGGATCTTGGTTCACGAGCCAGAGGTTGGGCTGAAGCTTCTGTGATGGGAGCTTCGAGTCTGAACCACTGGACTAACAGAGAACCTTAGACCCCAGGGAATATTCATTGGAGTGAGGTCTCACAGAGGTCCTCATCTCAGCACTAAAACCCAGCTCTACCCAACAGCCTACAAACTCCAATGTTGGAAGCCTCAGGCCAAACAACTAGTAAGACAGGAACACAATCCCACTCATTAAAAAACAAAAAAGAGCAAAAAAATATGTCAAAAGTGAGGGAGCAAGGTAAAAACCTACAGGACCAAATAAATGAAGAGGAAATAGGCAATCTACCTGAAAAAGAATTCAGAGTAATGATAGTAAAGATGATCTAGAATCTCAAGTCAAGATGAGGCAGGGATTGAGAAATAGAATGGAGGCACGGATTGAGAAATAGAAATAGAATGGTAAAGCAATTATACCCCAATAAAGATGTTAAAAAAAAAAGAAATAGAATGGAGGCACGGATTGAGAAAATAGAAGAAATGTTTAACAAAGATTGAGAAGAACTAAAGAATATACAAACAGAGATGAACAATACAATAACTAAAATGAAAAATACACTAGAAGGAATCACTAACAGAAAAACTGAGGCAGAAGAGCAAATAAGTGAGCTGGAAGACAAAATGGTGGCAATAACTACTGCAGAGCAGAATAAAGAAAAAGAATGAAAAGAATTGAAGACAATCTCAGAGATCTCTGGGCCAACACTAAACACACCAACATTCGAATTATAGGGGTCCCAGAAGAAGAAGAGAAAAAGAAAGGGTCTGAAAAAATATTTGAAGAGATTATAGTCGAAAACTTCCTTAACATGGGAAAGGAAATAGTCACCCAAGTCCAGGAAGCACAGAGAGTCCCATACAGGATAAACCCTAGGAAAAAGACACCAAGACACATATTAATCAAATTAACAAAAATTAAATTCAAAGAAAAAATATTAAAAGCAGCAAGGGAAAAACAAAAATACTATACAAAGGAATCCCCATAAGGTTATCAGCTGATTTTTCAGCAGAAACTCTGCAGGCCAGAAGGGAGTGGCAGGATATATTAAAGTGATGAAAGAGAAAAACCTACAGTCAAGATTACTCTACCCAGCAAGGATCTCATTCAGATTTGATGGAGAAATTGAAAGCTTTTCAGACAAGCAAAAGCTAAGAGAATTCAGCACCACCAAACCAACTTTACAACAAGTGCTAAAGAAACTTCTCTAGGGGGGAAACACAAGAGAAAAAGACCCACAAAAACAAACCCAAAACAATTAAGAAAATGGTAATAGGAACATACATATCAGTAATAACCTTGAATATAAATGGATTAAATGCCCCAACCAAAAGACACAGACTGGCTGAATGGATACAAAAACAAGACCCATATATATGCTCTCTATAAGAGACCCACTTCAGACCTAGGGACACATACAGACTGAAAGTGAAGGGATGGAAAAAGATATTCCATACGAATGGAGATCAAAAGAAAGCTGGAATAGCAATACTCATATCAGATAAAATAGACTTTAAAATAAAGAGTTACAAGAGATAAGGAGGGACACTACATAATGATCAAAGGATAAATCCAAGAAGAAGATATAACAACTGTAACTGAACATAGGAGCACCTCAATACATAAGGCAAATGCTAACAACCATGAAAGGAGAAATCGACAGTAACACAATAATAGTAGGGGACTTTAACATGCCACTTACACAGGTGGACAGATCATCCAAACAGAAAATAAATAAGGAAGCACAAGCTTTAAATGACACAATAGACCAGGTAGATTTAATTGATATTTATAGAACATTCTACCCAAAAGTGGCAGAATACACTTTCTTCTCAAGTGCACATGGAACAGTCTCCAGGATCACATCTTGGGTCACAAATCAAACATCAGAGAATTTAAGAAAATTGAAATCATATCAAGCACCTTTTCTGACCACAACACTATGAGATTGGAAATTAATTACAGGAAAAAAACCCTAAAAAACACAAATACATGGAGGCTAAACAGTGTGCTGCTAAATAGCCAAGAGATCATCGAATAAATCAAAGAAGAAATAAAAAAATACATAGAAACAAATAACAATGAAAACATGACGACCCAAAACCTATGGGACGCAGCAAAAGCTTTTCTAAGAGGGAAGTTTATAGCAATTCAATCTCATCTCAAGAAAAAAAAAAAATCTCAAATGAACAAACTAACCCTACACTTAAAACAACTAGAGAAAGAAGAACAAAGAAAACCCAAAGTGAGTAGAAGGAAAGAATCATAGAGATCAGAGCAGAAATAAAAGAAATAGAGATGAAGAAAACAGTAGCAAAGATCAATAAAACTAAAAGCTGGTTCTTTGAGAAGATAAACAACATTGATAAACCCTTAGCCAGACTCATCAAGAAAAAAAGGGAGAGGACACAAATCAATAAAATTAGAAATGAAAGAGGAGAAACCACAACTGACACTACAGAAATACAAAGGATTATAAGAGACTACTACAAACAACTGTATGCCAATAAAATGGACAACCATGAAGAAATGGACAAATTCTTGGAAAAGTACAATTTTCCAAGACTGAACCAGGAAGAATTAGAAAATATAAACAGACCTATCACAAGTAATGAAATTGAAACCGTAATTAAAAATTTTCCAACAAACAAATGTCCAGGACCAGATGGCTTCACAGGAGAATTCTATCAAACATTTAGAGAAGAGCTAACATCGATCCTTCTCAAACTCTTCAAAAACATTGCAGAGGGAGAAACACTCCCAAATTCATGCTACGAAGCCAACATCACCCTGACTCATTAAAACCAGAAAAAGATATCACAAAAAAAGAAAATTATAGACCAATATCACTGATGAACATAGATGCAAAAATCCTCAACAAAATACTAGCAAACAGAATCCAGCAACATATTAAAAGGATCATACACCATGATCAGGTGGTATTTATCCCAGGAATGCAAGGATTCTTCAATATATGTAAATCAATCAATATGATATACGACATTAACAAATTAAGGAATAAAAACCATATGATCATCTCAATAGATACAGAAAAAGCTTTTGACAAAATTCAACACCCATTTATGATAAAAACTCTCTAGAAAATGGGCATAGAGGGAACCTACCTCAACATAACAAAAGCCGTATATGACAAACACCACAGCAAGCATCATACTCAATGGTGAAAAACTGAAAGTATTTCCACTAAGATCAGGAACAAGACAAGGATGTCCACTCTCACCACTCTTGTTCAACATAGTGTTGGAAGTCCTAGCCACAGTAATCAGAGAAGAAAAAGAAATAAAAGGAATACAAATCGGAAAAGAAGAAGTAAAACTGTAACTGTTTGCAGATGATATGATACTATACATAGAAAATCCTAAAGATGCCACCAGAAAACTACTAGAGGTGATCAATGAATTTGGTAAAGTAGCAGGATACAAAATTAATGCACAGAAATCTCTGGCATTCCTGTACACCACCAACAAAAACTCAGAAATTAAGGAAACAATCCCATTTACCATCACAACAAAAAGAATACAATACCTAGGAATAAACTTGCGTAAGGGAGCGAAAGACTTGTACTCAGAAAACTATAAAACACTGATGAAAGAAATTAAAGATGACACAAACGGTTGGAGAGATATACCATGTTCTTGGATTGGAAGAATCAATATTGTGAAAATGACTGTACTACCCAAAGCAATCTACAAATTCAATGCAATCCTTATCAAACTACCAATGGCATTCTTCACACAATTAGAATAAAAAATTTTACAATTCGTATGGAAACACAAAGGACCCTGAATAGCCAAAGCAATCTTGAGAAAGAAAAACGGAACTTTGTACCACAAAGCTATAGTAATCAAGAAAGTATGGTACTGGCACAAAAAATATAGATCAATGGTACAGGATAGAATGCCTAGAGAAAAACCCACGCACATATGGTCACCTAATTTATGACAAAGGAGTCAAGAACATACAATGGAGAAAAGACAGCCTCTTCAATACGTGGTGCTGGGAGAACTGGACAGCTACATGTAAAAGAATGAGATTAGAACACTACTTAACACCATACACAAAAATAAACTCCACTATTAAAAAACAAAACCAAGTTCCGGATCCAAAATAATGAACCTGCCGGTAACTATTTTTCTCATGGTTCTAGCTTCCACTCCACTTATTTTTTAAATTTTACATTTGCACCTTTTCAAGAATGAGTAACAATTTTTATTTGATTAATATCTGTGAGAACTGGACTTAACTTTCTTCATATTAATTAAAAAAGCAAAGCAAAACCACACACACCCTAATCAAACTCAGAGAAAATACACATTTGTTCAGTTGTGGAAGATGCTGTTAATTTTATTTTAAAATGAAAATGGGGTGTTTCTCTATTTTATTGTTTTCAGTAAAATTTCTTAAGTGTTTTGAAAAAAAACTCCAAATGGTTTAAAGACCTAAATATAAGACCAGACACTATAAAACTCTTAGAGGAAAACATAGGAAAACACTCTTTGACATAAACCACAGCAAGATCTTTTTTGGCCCACCTCCTAGAGTAAAGGAAATGAAAACAAAAATAAAAATATGGGACTTAAACTTAAAAGCTTTTGCACAGCAAAGCAAAGTATAAACAATACAAAAAGAGAACCCTCAGAATGGGAGAAAGTATTTGCAAATGAAACAGCAGGCAAAGGATTAATCTCCAACATATACAAACAACTCATGGAGCTCAATATCAAAAAAACAAACAATCCAATTAAAAAATGGGCAGAAGACCTAAATAGACATTTCACCAAGGAAGACATACAGATGGCCAAGAGACACATGAAAAGTTGCTCAACATCACTAATTATTAGAGAAATGAAAATCAAAACTACAATGAGATATCACCTCACACCTGTCAGAATGGCCATTATCAAAAAATCTAGAAACAATAAATGCTGGAAAGGGAGTGGTGAAAAGGGAACCCACCTGCACTGTTAGTAGGAATGTAAATTGATACAGCCACTATGGAGAACAGTATGGAGGTCCCTTAAAAAACTAAAAATAGAACTACCATATGACCCAGCAATCCCACTACTGGGCATATACCCTGAGAAAACCATAATTCAAAGAGTCACGTACCACAATGTTCATTGCAGCTCTATTTACAGTAGCCAGGACATGGAAGCAACCTAATTGTCCATTGACAGATGAATGGATAAAGAAGATGTGGCACATATATACAATGGAATATTACTCAGCCATAAAAAGAAATGAAATTGAGTTATTTGTAGTAAGGTGGATGGACCTAGAGTCTCTCATACAGAGTGAAGTAAGTCAGAAAGAGAAAAACAAATACCATATGCTAACACATACATATGGAATCTAAAAAAAAAAAATGGTACTGATGAATATAGTTATAGGGCAGAAATAAAGACATAGACATAGAGAATGGACTTGAGGACACGGGGTGGGAGGGGGAAGCTGGGGCGAAGTGAGAGTAACCTCAACATATATACACTACCAAACGTAAAATAGCTAGCTAGTGGGAAGCAGCAGCATAGTCCAGGGAGATCAGCTAGGTGCTTTGTGACCACCTGGAGGGGTGGGATAAGGAGGGTGGGAGGGAGGCTCAAGAGGGAGGAGAATGCATATGTATGCATATGGCTGATTCACTTTGTTGTGCAACAGAAACTAACACAGTATTGTGAAGCAATTATACTCCGATAAAGATCTATTAAAAAATATTGTTATGGAGAATAATACATGTACCAACAGAATTTATTGTTTCACATCTCTGGTAGCTATTTTCCTAAGTCCCTTACTTTTACTTTACTATAGATAAAATTATAAGTGGGTGCACTGACTGTATAAAAAGTTCTACAGTTAGGAGTTTCAAGTTACTTAATATCTTGCAGAAAATCAGCTTTGAAGGAGCAAATATATAAGGGTATACCCAAGTGGAAAAGGAATGCTCAGTTCTATTTCAAGGGGCTGACTTCCCTCACTGTCCCAGATGTACAGGTCTTCACCTCAGCTTCCTGAGTCATTCCCTCTGCTCTTGATTCTTCAGCGAGGGCAAAATATCTGTCAGTTGAAGCAGGTTGGAACTTAAAAAAAACCTTTTACTAATAACGTTAATTAGAAAAGCAACAACAAAGTAAATAAATAAGATATAAAAGCATGGTCATACGTGGTGCACATAATTCTTAAAATCAACCGTTTCTTTCCTCTTTGCCACGTTTCTCCTCCCCTTTTTTCTTTGTTTGTTCTCTGATTTGAGGAAAGGGCTGGAGTGAGAATTGGTTAGATTCTTCCTCGCTGGTGAATGCTGGATAGTAAATAAATAGATGTGTGAAGTTGCATATATTTTATTATTACACATATTTTATTTATTCCCTTGGCTACATTGATCTTTTCTCTGGGAACATACTGACTAAAGGAATAGGTGACAACAACAGCCAGGAGAGCCATGTAACTCTGTCTTAGTTTGTCTTTCTTATTTTCTTTTTGTTGTAAGGTATTGAGTTATTGGAATGAGATCAACACTAAACCCTGGGGGAATTTGATTGATAAAGGCCTTAAAATTCAAACATAGTTATGGTGCCTATAACTCTCCTCAAGTTCGGCAGCAGAATGAAGCAACTTCTCTTTCACCGTGTGGGTTAAAAAACAAATAAACAACCACCTCTGAGATCCCTGGGTAGGTGCTCATTTGTAGTACTTTTCTTCACATGGATCCTTGGGTTTCTAATTGAGTGAGAGGGAGAGAGCTGAGAAAACAGAGAATACTCGGTGCTTATTTGTAGAAGCTTATAAAATCATAGAACCTAAAGGGACCTTTGGGTAAACAACACTAGCACCCCAAACTTACGGAAAAGGAACAGGAGTGAAGTTGCAACCTTAATGTCACATTGTTAGTGGTAGAATTAGAATCAGATACAGCAAGTGAGTGGACTCCAGACTTACGCTGGTTTTTGGCAGTAATGACTAATGTGATGTTGGGTTTATATATATATATATATATATATATATATATATATATATATATTTTTTTTTTTTTTTTAACTTTTCCATTTCCCTCTTCCTATCTCTCTGCCTCACTTCCCCCCCCACTGCTTTTTAAAAAGATTTTTTATATAGCAGGTTCTTATTAGTTATCTATTTTATACATATTAGTGTGTATATGTCAATCCCAATCACTCACTTCATCTCACCACCACCCCCCTCCCCCGCTTCCCCCCCTTTGTGTCCATACTCCCCCCTTTTTCCTGTTTCTTCCATTGCCTTTCAAATATGTGCAAGTCTCACAATGAAAAGGAACAACCTTTAGAAATGAACAAAATAACTTCAGATTTCCCCCCTTATATTTCAAGGGTCATTGGTGAGCAATTTAGCAATCCACATTGGAGTCTAGCATGAATTTCCATGTGTAGACATCCAAGTCACAAATAAAGGTAATGGAAGAGTGGAATTTTTTTTCAACAGATTTTCAAAACTGGCTTCCAACAGGTGACACCCACCACATACGGATTTCTTAGGCAGTCTGGAAAGACACAGCCTGCTGAATTAATTTACTGCTCCCCAACCTGTGTTCTTAAAAAGTATTTAGCCATATTTTTCCTGTGGGCAAATGTGGGTCACAACCTGTGTTCTTAAAAAGTATTTAGCCATATTTTTCCTGTGGGCAAACTCTGCATGGAAACCTTCTTTTGGAATTAGCCACATTCCCTCTTTCTGGTCACTAGAGTATCATTCAGTTAATTGCTTCTTTAGAGATCCTTAGTGGCCGGAAAGAATTAATGAAGTTACAAGGTAATTTCTGCACTGTGAGAATCTGGCTATAATTTGTTAAAAAGAAGACACTCCATACTGCAGGCATTTCCAAACAGTAATTCTGTTTTTAGGTTTGTTCATTCATCCAGCAAACATTTGTTGAGTACCTACTCTAGGTAGGGTAGTTATTAGGCACTGGGGAGGGGGTGTGGGACAAGATGAACAAAAGCAGTCCCTGACACCAAAAAATAAGTCTAGTGAGAGAATAGCCAGTAACCTTTAAATGTAGTGTGATATAACCTCATAAGAGACGTGCACAGGATTACCTAAGTAGATGGGGCTGTGGTGGTGGTGGTGTTTGTGAGTGGCAGAAGCAACAATGATGGTGGTGGCAGCAGTGGTGGGTGGTGTTGAGGGATGCAGTGGGGATCACAGAAAGCTTCTTGAAGAAGGTAATTGCTGAGTTGAGGTCTGAAGGATAAATAGAAATTAGCAAACTGAAGGAGGAGCATATTCCCTTATTCCTGCCCCTAAGTGCCTCAAACATATATGCAATGCATTTTAATTCAAAATTCCAATTTAGTTAACGTGAGCACAATTTTGAGAGATTCTTCAAGTTCTCACCTTACAGTTTGGCTTGGCTTTCCCGATGTGTGATACACATCTCATGTATGCATCATCACAACTCCCCACACATTTGTAACCTATTCCATTGGTGAATGTATTACATGCCATCATTTTTGGCCCTGTGTCAGTGTTTGATTCAAAGCAATACCTTCTCCATCGCCTTTGCTCTAGCAAGAAGTATGCCATGCATCATCAGACTGCCTGGTAATATTGACACTTTTATGTATCCCTGAGAAATAATTTCTGCAGCTGAAAGGCCAAAAAGTTTGTAGAGTAGGATTTTGGAGAAATAAGCAAAATGAAGACAACCTGTTAAATTCTCTAGTGTTGATACACTTTACAAAAAATGGCATTCTGGGAACTAAGGTCACTGAGGTGAGAAAAATGAGGCATGAGGCTGTCACATAAATCTCATCTGTGTCCTATAATTTTTAATCTGCTCCAGATCAGTAGGGGTTTTGAATGCCTGGCCAGCAGGAATGGGGCATTCAAGATATTCCTCAAGGGACCCTCTGAAGAAATACAGGTTATTTTATATCTTTCTTGCTATGGGGACCAAGAAACAATGAGGTACCTCTTGATACCCCAGGACATATTGTACTCTTCTTAATATACCCACACGTCTATTTCTAGTCTACTGAGCCGTTGTTTTCATTTTAGCTCTCACCTACATGTTCTCTGTTTCACTAACAAATATTATTCTCTTATAATGGCCTTCCTAAGCATCAGACTTATTTATTTATTTATCTTCCACAAAATTGATTGGTGGTAGAAAACATTACCTATTTTTAGTACTGGCTTGAATTGAAATGATGAATAATCAGACAAGTTGTGGTGTAGTGCTTTCAAATATTGATAGCTATTATTTAGTAAGTGCTTACTCTATGCCAGGTATTGTATGTATTGATTGTCATGTATCTGTAACACCCCTATCAGGTGGGTATTATCGTTTTACAAATAAACATATATGTTCATAAAGGTAAAGGAGTTTTCAAAGATAACGTACTAGAAAATAGGAAAAGTGGAATTTAAACTCAGAGCTAATGTTCCTCCTGTCATATTGAATAGATTTCAATCTTTTTTAGATGTACATGACTAGAAATTTTTTAATCAGCCTTCACTGTACTTGAACTATGGATGCTCTCTAATTATGAAACAGATACATTGGATCTTATTAAGATATTGAGACATAGGGCCTTTAGAATAGAAAGTCTGAAAAGAGTAATGCAGGAAACTTAGTAGTGGAGAGGAGGAGAATTTCACAGAGAAATGGAACTTTAACTAAAACCTTAAAGATATATGGGGCATATAGAAGAGAGAGGGGAGGATGTTTTAGGAAGTGGGATATTAGTTTGAGGAAATGTTACAGATGAGGATATACATAAAGAGTGATGATAATCTGACTTTTCAATGTGATTGTTGTCTAAGACCTGGGCAGGACCAGGATGGAAGTCAGGGCAGGTGAGTGAGTGAGTATTTACTGGTCAATGAGGAAATGGCACTGGATACTGAGATTGTACTTACTTCAGAAAGAATAAGAATCAGAGAATTTCCTTGTTATGATTGCATTTCAACTGCATGTTCCCAAATCTCTATATGCAATAACACCAATAATGATCAGTACTTTTGGAAGGCAAAGTTCTATGACCTTCATCAGAGGACTGATGTATGAATACTTTAAAAATATATATTTAATTAATTCATTAATTTATTATTCTTGGCTGCATCGGGTCTTAGTTGCATCACTCAGGCTCTTCGTTACAGCATGAGGGCTTCTCTCTAGTTGAGGTACACGGACTCAGTAGTTGTGGCACGTGAGCTTAGTTGCCCCATGGCATGTGGGATCTTAGTTCCCAGACCAGGGATCGAACCTGTGCCCCCCGCATTGGAAGCGGATTCTTTACCACTCGACCACCAGGGAAGTCCCTGAAAACATTTTTAACTATTACCCCTCCCCTTGTCTTTAGAAAAGCATCTAGTGCCCCAAGGTTCTTCTACCAGAAATCCTTCAAGGCATGAAGTTAAGAAATGAAAAATGCAACAGGTCTGACATTGGTATGGTCTCTATGGGAAATGGTAAATCAACTAATGATTTTCAGAACTTTTGCAAGCTTCTAATAGAATTTTCACTTTCATTATTTCTTGGAAATAATGTTTTTTGTTGTTATTGTTTGTTTATCTTTCAAGTTCAGAGCAAGGAATGAACAAAGATAATTTGATGAGATGGGGCAGTTTGGAGACAGTTAAGTGGGGAGAGAGAAAGCAGGACTGATGACTCAGGCCTGAGGTAGTTGAGTGTACATCAAGGGATTCTATAATGTCACATGCTTCTCTAGGAAACCGTGTCACCTCAACAGAAAGCAGCAGGCCACTATTCAGCTGGTATGCTGCAGTTCTACATACCAATTAGCACCAATTTCTGATTGGTTAGGTACCTTTCCAATAAGCGGGACCCATGCTGTACTTATTGTTAAGTATTTTGAACATCCACCCTGGGAACAGGGCCAGCTGTACTGTTTTGCACAGGGCCCTGTGCAGAATGAAAATGTGAGACCCCTTTTTCAAAAAGCAAGAAAAAGGGCTATTAAACATGCCAAAATATAAAGCTTTGTTCTTCCTTCTGTGGTCTCTATCTTGACTTGTCATGATAGTTTTTTTGTTTGTTTGTTTGTTTTTTGCGGTACGCGGGCCTCTCACTGTTGTGGCCTCTCCTGTTGCGGAGCACAGGCTCTGGACGCTCAGGCTCAGCGCCCATGGCTCATGGGCCTAGCCGCTCCGCAGCATGTGGGATCCTCCCGGACCGGGGCACGAACCCGTGTCCCCTGCGTCGGCAGGCAGACTCCCAACCACTGCGCCACCAGGGAAGCCCCATCATGATATATTTTAACTTACTATTTAATGTCATTCTACCTTTAGATAAATTAAAAATTTAATAAGTAAATAAAATTGTTAAGAATTTCTAGATGGTGACAGGAGAGCATTAAACCGAGTGAGGGGCCCATCTGAGTGTGCGACTTTGCAAACACATGTCCGTGAAGCTAGCCTTGTTTAGAAAGCGGTAGTCTAGAACTTTAGCAGCACCAGAATGAGCATTTGGTGATAGTGATTTCTTGTGGGTTAAAGAAAGAACTGAGGTGTAGCTTAACAGAAAAAGTCATGTTAGCAAGACACAGGAATAGAACATTGAAAATGTGGATTCATAGTTGCACATGTGAAAAAGACCTGGAAGCTTCAGTATAATAATTACAGCAAATACTATGTGAATCAGCAGCATGAAGTAGCTGGAATAAGATAGCTAATTTGCTATTGAGCTACATAAATAGAAGCATAATATCTAGGACAAGGATGGCAATAATGAAATCCAATTCTATACTCTTCAGACCACACCTGTGGTATTGTCTTCAGCTCTTTGCATCACATTTTAAAAGTGATATAAACAAATGAGACTATGATTAGTGGAACTGCGTAGGAAGAATGCAGGGACTCACAACAATGTAATCTAAGGAGAAGTGGGAAAATGGGGCTCTTCAGTTTTGCAGAAAGTAAAACTTGGTAGAGGAGAAGGGGTGAAATGAAAGGTGCTTCCGAATATTTGAAGAGCTTTCAAGCAGAAGAGGAATTAGATTAACTGATTTAACAATGGGGTGAAACTAGAGCCAATGGTGACTACTAGAAGGGACTAGATTTCAGCTCAGTGTTAGAAGGAATTCAGAATTGTAAGAGCTTTTAAAAGAAAAAAGGAACTGCTTTGGGAAGTAATGAATTTCCTGTTGCTGGAGCTTGGGTGTGGTGTTATCAAAAAAGGTTAATTTTTGAAGTCAGACAATCGGGTTCACATTCAGGCCTTGACACTTACTATTGACACTTACTAGTATAACTTGGTACACTGCTAATGTCTCCTAGCTTCAGTGGCTGATGGAGGAGATGTCTGACTTTTCTAGACGGCGTGCTTGGAGTATTAGAGAAAATCAATGTAAATCCCTTGATATATCTTCAAATGTCATGCTCACAAGGTACGGAATGTGCATCACAGGAAATATATATCGTTTGACACATGTACAAGAACATATTTCTGGCTAGGGAAGGAGCTTACTTTGACCTAGATCTCAAGATGTCTATCTGAAAACCTTTTAAAAAAGGAACTTACTTAACATAGTTCTTATCAAACTTTTCCCTTAACTTCTTATATCATAGAAACTAAGATCATAAGAACCTGCCTAATAAATATTCTTAGAGTTTTCCTAGTGAAGTCTCAGTTTTTACATGGGGTTATAAATATGGCATTGCAAATTGTGATAGTCAAAATGAAACATTTTAAAGTAAGTGGAATTTAATCTATTGCAATTCTTGTATAAAATATCTATATTCTCATCTTATCCTCTGATCTCCGTTTCTCTGAAGCATCTTTTAAAAATCAAGGTGTTTTTCTGGACGGGGGCAAATGTATAATTAAAGGATTATGGGGATCAATACTCTCACATCCAGCCAAGTTGGATAAGATAAATTCCATTTTATAGCTGGAAAAACTGAGGCTATACCAGCGGTAAAACTTATTGTGCTCGTTCCACATGTCAAGTGTTGTGTCAGACACTTTATTTCATGCAGTACCAGTGACAACCCCAACTGAAGCAAGCATTATTATCTTTAGTCATAGGTGAAGCACCGAGGACAGAGGACAGAGACCATGCCTCTCTTATTAACTGCACTCACCCTGGGACCCAGCATAATGCCTGGCATACTAGGCATACAAGAAATATGTGTTGAATTAATGGCTAGTTGAAAGAACAAATGGAAACATGGAATCTCAGAAAGAACAAGTAAACGGACTGAGGTCATAAAGCTTTGTAAGTGGTGGAGGTCGGCTCAGACTCAGGTCATTGTGCTTGCCCTCTTCAAAGACTTGCGGAATCTACCTGTGATGACTATTGATTTCCAGGCACTGTATCAAGTGTGTAGGTGGTAATATGCATTTTCATACTGTAAGACCACTGAATATCTGGTAATTGACATTGGGTAAACCTGAGATAAATTATTTTTACAGATTTTTATCCTCTCTAGGTGTATTGTTTTATTTGCATTTTAGGAAGCTTGTTTTATACGTGTTGATTCCACTATTTTTGCTATCTCAGATACTGTTAAAAATAACACAACAGGCCCCAAATGGAGTCACTTATGCTAAGCCACACATCACCAAACCCAGACTTAATTATAGTTTCAGCTCTCCCAGAAATGGAATCTTAAACCAGTAAATCAGGAATTGCCTGATCAACACCTGCCATCCCCTAAAGGAAAGTAACCTTGCAGGGACCAATCCTTTTTTTTTTTGCCATGTATAACTTCCTTATTCCTAATCCCTTCTGCCTGTTAAAGTCTTTTATTTTGTACAACTCTTCTATCTGCTAGACTGGATGCTGCCCGATTTGTGAATTGTTGAATAAAGCTTTAAATTGTTGAATAAGATCTTTAAAGTTTATGCAGTTGAATTTTTTTTTAACAGATGCTGTTTTTAGAATAGCCCCTTTTCTCTGATTATGAAAACAATACATGGGGGACAGAATTAAATTATGTAGACCTGGATTTGAATTCAGACTCTACCATATATCAGCCAAGTGATCCTTGGCAAGTTACCTAATGGGGTTAATACTTCCTACATAGGTTCTTTTTTTTTTTTTTTTTTTTTTTCAGTACACGGGCCTCTCACTGTTGTGGCCTCTCCCGCTGCGGAGCACAGGCTCCAGACGCACAGGCTCAGCGGCCATGGCTCACGGGCCCAGCCGCTCCGCGGCACGTGGGATCTTCCCAGACCGGGGCAAGAACCTGTGTCCCCTGCATCGGCAGGCAGACTCTTAACCACTGCGCCACCAGGGAAGCCCCTACATAGGTTCTTTATTCCCTCTTTCAGTCAGAATTATATAAAATAACGTGCAATTTTCTTGGCATAGTGTCATGTATGTTATAAGCATTAAACTCATATTAAACCACTAATGATAAAATACTAACAATATATGCTCATTGTAGAAAACTTGTAAAACACAAAAATATTGAAAAGAAAGTAATAAAGCACTCATAATTGCATCCTCAAAGATGACCACGGTCAGCGTTTTGTTGTGTTTTCCTCTAAACTATTTTCTTTTCTTCTAAAAATGTTATGTACATTTTTAAATGGTTGAGATAGCACTGCATATATAATTTTGTGAACAGCTGTTTTTGTTTTTACCTCAGCAGGAGACTGATTTGGTTAAGAGCTAAACGGTGAAAAAAGTCAGGTGTGCCTTCCACACTAGAGCATTTTGATGGTATGTTCCTAGACCCTAAATGCGCACTTCTTCGTCTTTTAAATTACTTTTCTGCTCAAGGAGTGATGAAGCTGAAGAGTTGCTTGCCAGGATATCTGGGAAGCCGTAATTACTCTGCTCTCTAATTGAAGAATAAACATCCAGTTTTTACTTTGTGCTTTTTCCAGGACTGCGCTAATCAGGATGCTGGATCTTTGCGCTCTCAGATAATTAGTGATGAACATTTCGCTCTGGTTGTTCAATAACCTTCCCTTTCTTTTTCAATGCCTTCTCATTAGTAATCAAAAGAGAAATTGCATCAAAAAAGCTGAATGTAAGTTTATATGGCTCAAATGTCATCACTGGTTTGTGAATTACTCAAGAACCTGTGAGTATTTAATTTGGAAACCAGATGTGCTTATAATGATGAGAAAGGGATTGCCTTTTACAAGGGATGCACTCAGTTCAAGGGACTGATGGTGAAAAGGTCATGGGCTGCTTTCTTCCTGGCTGTTTGCATTTCTCAGAGTGATGGAAACAGGATTTAGCTAAGTTCAGGGACTGTGAGGGATTGATGAACTGCTACTTTTGGCTCTCACCTCATCTGGGGAAGACACTGTCATGTCAAAATTACTTTCACTATTTTCAGGAGAGAGAGGAATAGAGATCCAAGGCAGCCACTGAATTCTCAAAGCAAAAATACTATGAACTATAACTATCCTAGAAAGTAAAATAAGACACAGTTTTAAGTATAAAGAATTGGCCATGAGTTTTCTGTATATTCTAGCTGTGCCAAAAGCTATATTCCTGACTGGAGTAGATTTTTAGAATTATCATCACCACCATCATTATTTTCATCATCATCATCATCATCATCATTGTCGTCATCATCATCATCGTATTTAATAATATGAGTGAGTAGGGGAGTTACATCACATTTTGGAAATCCTCGGGATACTGAGGATGTTCTTTAAACTCAGGTGCATCTTTTAAAGTGCCTATGTTAGACTTGATCTGCATATTGGATTTCTGGATTTCTGACAACTGATTTTTCTGAGTAAGGATTTTTCTGACTTGATTTTCTGTTAAGCTGGTAGATATGGCATGTTGTGGGTTGAACTGTACCCCCCAAAAGATATTTTCAAATCCACACCTCCTGTATCTGAAAGTGATCTTATTTGGAAATAGGGTCATTATAGATGTAATCAAGTTAAGATGAAATCATACTGGACTGGGGCGGGAGCAGGGTGCTAAATCCCATGAGTGGTGTCCTTACAAGAATGCATGTGAAGATACAAGAGAGACATACACAGGAGAACTCCATGTGAAGACAGAGGCAGAGATTGGAGTGATGCAGCAGCAAGCCAACGAATGTCAAGCATTGCCAGGAGTCAGCAGAAGCTAGAAGAGGCAAGGAAGGCTCCTTTCCTAGAGGCTCCAGAGGGAGCGTCTTAGACCTGCATGTTTCAGAATGGTGAGCAAATACACTAAGTTTGTGGTTATTTATTACTGTAGCCCTAGAAAACTAATACATAGTATGGATGAAGTTGACCTCCATCTATACTAAAGAGCCCCTTTTCAGGAGGACTAGAGCACTTTTATATTCTCAGACTGAGTTTTATACTGCCTACCACAGTAGAAAATGGAGAAATAGGGTGTTTTTATAGTTCAGAGGGACTCACGGACACACGTATCATCTTAGGTTGGGTTTCCTCAGAAGCAGACACTGAGACAAGGATTTGTGTGAAAGTAGTTTCTTTGGAGATGATCCAAGGAAGGACTGACAAGGGAGTGGGGACATGAGATAGGCAAGAGAAGGAAGCAAGTATAAGGTGAGTCGATCAACTTACCACTGGGATGTAATTGTATTGGCAAGCTCTGGGGTACAATGTAGAACACCCCTCAGAATACCCCCCTGGAAGAGGGGAGTTGGCGGATAAATACCTGTCTTTTTGCGACAGATGCTCTTTTATTTGCTTCAAGAATTTTGTTCCTGTATATGTCCTTAGAGTACATGGTTTGCATTCTTAGAGTTTGCTTTTTACCTCTGCGAGGTTCACCTCTTAATCTTCATACTTGAATTCCAAAATCATAATGGGAAGGACTTTTTAAGCATAAAAACAAATCAAATTGTATGTAGTCTTAAGCTTCTTTCCGTGAAAATGCTGGACCCTTCTAGCCTGTCACTTTTTGTGCATCATTCTGGAGGAAGTTTTCCTCCTAGATGTGTCTCTTCATCATGGGCTGCGCACAGTGCCCAGGAAAGAATAGATTTGCAAAAGGTAACACTGAGGTCAAATTTCCACCTACCCTGAGTCTGCTTAAAGCATAGTAGTGTAACTCCTTTGAGTATGAATTTATAAACAACTGTATAGCTGTGGAAGCCTGTTTAGTTGATCTTTTTAAAAAAGAAAATTTTCAGTCTTATTTGTAGTTGTTGAGTCAGAATGCGTGCTTTAGAAATGTAGTTTTTTTTTTTACATTTTTATTGGAGTATAATTGCTTTACAATGGTGTGTTAGTTTCTGCTTTATAACAAAGTGAATCAGTTATACATATACATATGTTACGATATCTCTTCCCTCTTGCGTCTCCCTCCCTCCCACCCTCCCTATCCCACACCTCCAGGCGGTCACAATGCACCGAGCTGATATCCCTGTGCTATGCCGCTGCTTCCCACTAGCTCTCTACCTTACGTTTGGTAGTGTATATATGTCCATGCCTCTCTCTCGCTTTGTCACAGCTTACCCTTCCCCCTCCCCATATCCTCAAGTTCATTCTCTAGTAGATCTGTGTCTTTATTCCTGTCTTACCCCTAGGTTCTTCATGACATTTTTTCCCTTAAATTCCATATATATGTGTTAGCATACGGTATTTGTCTTGCTCTTTCTGACTTACTTCACTCTGTATGACAGACTCCAGGTCTATCCACCTCATTACAAATAGCTCAATTTCGTTTCTTTTCATGGCTGAGTAATATTCCATTGTATATATGTGCCACATCTTCTTTATCCATTCATCCAATGATGGGCACTTAGGTTGTTTCCATCTCAGGGCTATTGTAAATAGAGCTGCAATGAACATTGTGGTACATGACTCTTTTTGAATTATGGTTTTCTCAGGGTATATGCCCAGTAGTGGGATTGCTGGGTAATATGGTAGTTCTATTCGTAGTTTTTTAAGGAACCTCCATACTGTTCTCCATAGTGGCTATACCAATTCACATTCCCACCATCAGTGCAGGAGTGTTCCCTTTTCTCCACATCCTCTCCAGCATTTATTGTTTCTAGATTTTTTGATGATGGCCATTCTGACTGGTGTGAGGTGATACCTCATTGTAGTTTTGATTTGCATTTCCCTAATGATTAATGATGTTGAGCATTCTTTCATGTGTTTGTTGGCAGTCTGTATATCTTCTTTGGAGAAATGTCTATTTAGGTCTTCTGCCCATTTTTGGATTGGGTTGTTTGTTTTTTTGTTTTTGAGCTGCATGAGCTGCTTATAAATTTTGGAGATTAATCCTTTGTCAGTTGCTTCATTTGCAAATATTTTCTCCCATTCTGAGGGTTGTCTTTTGGTCTTGTTTATGGTTTCCTTTGCTGTGCAAAAGCTTTAAAGTTTCATTAGGTCCCATTTGTTTATTTTTGTTTTTATTTCCATTTCTCTAGGAGGTGGGTCAAAAAGGATCTTGCTGTGATTTATATCATAGAGTGTTCTGCCTATGTTTTCCTCTAAGAGTTTGATAATTTCTGGCATTACATTTAGGTCTTTAATCCATTTTGAGCTTATTTTTGTGTATGGTGTTGAGGAGTGATCCAATCTCATACTTTTACATGTACCTGTCCAGTTTTCCTAGCACCACTTATTGAAGAGGCTGTCCTTTCTCCACTGTACCTTTATCCTGCCTCCTTTATCAAAGATAAGGGGACCATATGTGCGTGGGTCTATCTCTGGGCTTTCTATCCTGTTCCATTGATCTTTCTGTTTTTGTGCCAGTACCATACTGTCTTGATTACTGTAGCTTCGTAGTATAGTCTGAAGTCAGGGAGCCTGATTCCTCCAGCACCGTTTTTCATTCTCAAGATTGCTTCTGCTATTTGGGGTCTTTTGTGTTTCCATACAAATTGTGAAATTTTTTGTTCTAGTTCTGTGAAAAATTCCAGTGGTAGTTTGACAGGGATTGCATTGAATCTGTAGATTGCTTTGGGTAGTAGAGCCATTTTCACAATGTTGATTCTTCCAATCCAAGAACATGGTATATCTCTCCATCTATTTGTATCATCTTTAATTTCTTTCATCAGTGTCTTATAATTTTCTGCATACATTTGTCTCCTTAGGTAGGTTTATTCCTAGATATTTTATTCTTTTTGTTGCAGTGGTAAATGGGAGTGTTTTCTTGATTTCACTTTCAGAATTTTCATCCTTAGTGTATAGGAATGCAAGAGATTTCTGTGCATTAATTTTGTATCCTGCAACTTTACCACATTCATTGATTAGCTCTAGTAGTTTTCTGGTAGCATCTTTAGGATTCTCTATGTATAGTATCATGTCATCTGCAAACAGTGACAGCTTTACTTCTTCTTTTCCGATATGGATTTTTTATTTCCTTTTCTTCTCTGATTGCTGTGGCTAAAACTTCCAAAATTATATTGAATAAGAGTGGTGAGAGTGGGCAACCTTGTCTTTTTCCTGATCTTAGTGGAAATGCTTTGTTTTTCACCATTGAGGATGATGTTGCCTGTGGGCTTGTCATATATGGCCTTTATTATGTTGGGGAAAGTTCCCTCTATGCCTACTTTCTGCAGGGTTTTTATCATAAATGGGTTTTGAATTTTGTCAAAAGGTTTCTTTGCATCTATTGAGATGATCATATGGTTTTTTTTCTTCAATTTGTTAATATGGTATATCACGTTGATTGACTTGCGTATATTGAAGAATCCTTGCATTCCTGGAAAAAACCCCACTTGATCATGGTGTATGATCCTTTTAATGTGCTGTTGGATTCTGTTTGCTAGTATTTTGTTGAGGATTTTTGCATCTATGTTCATCAGTGATATTGGCCTGTAGTTTTCTTTCTTTGTGACATCCTTGTCTGGTTTTGGTATCAAGGTGATGGTGGCCTCGTAGAATGAATTTGGGAGTGTTCCTCCCTCTGCTATATATTGGAAGAGTTTGAGAAGTATAGGTGTTAGCTCTTCTCTAAATGTTTGATAGAATTCACCTGTGAAGCCATCTGGTCCTGGGCTTTTGTTTGTTGGAAGATTTTTAATCACGGTTTCAATTTCAGTGCTTGTCATTGGTCTGTTCATATTTTCTATATCTTCCTGATTCAGTCTTGGCAGGTTGTGCATTTCTAAGAATTTGTCTATTTCTTCCAGGTTGTCCATTTTATTGGCATAGAGTTGCTTGTAGTAATCTCACATGATCCTTTGTATTTCTGCAGTGTCAGTTGTTACTTCTCCTTTTTCATTTCTAATTCTATTGACTTGAGTCTTCTCCCTTTTTTTCTAGATGAGTCTGGCTAATGGTTTATCAATTTTGTTTATCTTCTCAAGGAACCAGCTTTTCGTATTATTGATCTTTGCTATCGTTTCCTTCATTTCTTTTTCATTTATTTCTGATCTGATTTTTATGATTTCTTTCCTTCTGCTAATTTTGGGGTTTTTTTGTTCTTCTTTTCTCTAATTGCTTTAGGTGCAAGGTTAGGTTGTTTATTCGAGATGTTTCCTGTTTCTTAAGGTAGGATTGTATTGCTATAAACTTCCCTCTTAGAACTGCTTTTGCTGCATCCCATAGATTTTGGTTTGTCGTGTCTCCATTGTCATTTGTTTCTAGGTATTTTTTGATTTCCTCTTTTATTTCTTCAGTGATCACTTCGTTATTAAGTAGTGTATTGTTTAGCCTCCATGTGTTTGTATTTTTTACAGATCTTTTCCTGTAATTGATATCTAGTCTCATAGCGTTCTGGTTGGAAAAGATACTTGAAACAATTTCAATTTTCTTAAGTTTACCAAGGCTTGATTTGTGACCCAAGATATGAACTATCCTGGAAAATGTTCCATGAGCACTTGAGCAAAATGTGTATTCTGTTGGTTTTGGATGGAATGTCCTATAAATATCAATTAAGTCCATCTTGTTTCATGTATCATTTAAAGCTTGTGTTTCCTTATTTACTTTCATTTTGGATGATCTGTCCATTGATGAATATGGGGTGTTAAAGTCCCCTACTATGAATGTGTAGTAAGATTTCCCCTTTTATGGCTGTTAGTATTTGCCTTATGTATTGAGGTGCTTCTATGTTGGGTGCATAAATATTTACAATTGTTATATCTTCTTGTTGGATCGATCCCTTGATCATTATGTAGTGTCCTTCTTTGTGTCTTCTAATAGTCTTTATTTTATTTTATTTTTTATTTTATTTATTTTGTTTTTTGCAGTACACGGGCGTCTCCCTGCTGTGGACTCTCCCGCCGTGGAGCACAGGCTCCGGATGCGCAGGCCCAGCGGCCATGGCCCATGGGCCCAGCCGCTCCACGGCATGTGGGATCTTCCCAGACTGGGGCACGAACCCGTGTCCCCTGCATCGGCAGGTGGAATCTCAACCACTGTGCCACCAGGGAAGCCCAATAGTCTTTATTTTAAAGTCTTATTTTGTCTGATACGATAATTGCTACTCCAGCTTTCTTTTGGTTTCCATTTACATGAAATACCTTTTCCATTCCCTCTCTTTCAGTCTGTATGTGTCTCTAGGTCTGAAGTGGGTCTCTTGTAGACAGCAAATATATGGGTCTTATTTTTGTATCCATTCAGCCAATCTGCGTGTTTTGGTGGGAGCATTTACATTTAAGGTAATTATCAATATGTATGTTCATATTCCCATTTTCTTAATTGTTTTGGGTTCGTTATTGTAGGTCTTTTCCTTCTCTTGTGTTTCTTGCCTAGAGAAGTTCCTTTAGTAGTTGTTGTAAAGCTGGTTTGGTGGTGCTGAACTCTCTCAGCTTTTGCTTGTCTGTAAAGGTTTTAATTTCTCCATCAAATCTGAATGAGATCCTTGCTGGGTAGAGTAATCTTGGTTGTAGGTTTTTCTCCTTCATCACTTTAAATATGTCCCGCCAGTCCCTTCTGGCTTGCAGAGTTTTTGCTGAAAGATCAGCTGTTAACCTTTTTGGGATTCCCTTGTGTGTTATTTGTTGTTTTCCCTTGCTGCTTTTAATATGTTTTCTTTGTATTTAATTTTTGACAGTTTGATTAATATGTGTCTTGGCGTATTTATCCTTGGATTTATCCTGTATGGGACTCTCTGTGCTTCCTGGACTTGATTAACTATTTCCTTTCCCATATTAGGGAAGTTTTCAACTATAATCTCTTCAAATATCTTCTCACTCCCTTTTCTTTTTCTCTTCTTCTTCTGGAACCCCTATAATTTGAATGTTGGTGCATTTAATGTCCCAGAGGTCTCTGAGACTGTCCTCAATTGTTTTCATTCTTTTTTCTTTATTCTGCTCTGCAGTAGTTATTTCCACTATTTTATCTTCCAGGTCACTTTTCCGTTCTTCTGCCTCAGTTATTCTGCTATTGATCCCATCTAGAGTATTTTTAATTTCATTTATTGTGTTGTTCATTGTTGTTCGTTTCATCTTTAGTTCTTCTATGTCCTTGTTAAATGTTTCTTGCATTTTGTCCATTCTATTTCCAATATTGTGGATCATCTTTACTATGTTTATTCTGAATTCTTTTTTAGGTAGACTGCCTATTTCCTCTTCATTTAGGTCTGTTAGGTCTGGTGGGTTTTTATCTTGCTCCTTCATGTGCTGTGTGTTTTTCTGTCTTCTCATTTTGCTTATCTTACTGTGTTTTGAGTCTCCTTTTTGCAGGCTGCAGGTTCGTAGCTCCCGTTGTTTTTGGTGCCTGTCCCCAGTGGCTAAGGTTGGTTCAGTGGTTTGTGTAGGCTTCCTGGTGGAGGGGACTATGCCTGTGTTCTGGTGGATGAGGCTGGATCTTGTCTTTCTGGTGGGCAGGTCCACGTCTGGTGGTGTGTTTTGGGGTGTCTGTGGACTTATTATGATTTTAGGCAGCCTCTCTGCTAATGGGTGGGGTTGTGTTCCTGTCTTGCTAGTTGTTTGGCATAGGATGTCCAACACTGTAGCTTGCTGGTCATTGAGTGAAGCTGGGTGCTGGTGTTGAGATGGAGAACTCTGGGAGATTTTTGCCGTTTGATATTATGTGGAGCTGGGAGGTCTCTTTTGGACCAGTGTCCTGAAGTTGGCCCTCCCACCTCAGAGGCACAGCACTGACTCCTGGCTGTAGCACCAAGAGCCTTTCATTCACATGGCTCAGAATAAAAGGGAGAAAAAGTAGAAAGAAAGAAGTAGTAGAAGTCGAAAGAAAGAAAGAAAGGAGGGAGGGAGGAAGGAAGGAAGGAAGGAAGGAGGGAAGGAAGGAAAAGAAAGAAGATAAAGTAAAATAAAATAAAGTAAGATAAAATATAATAAAGTTATTAAAATAAAAAAATTATTATTAAGAAAAAAAGAAAAAACAAACAAAAAAACGAACGGATAGAACCTTAGGACAAATCGTGGAAGCAAAGCTATACAGACAAAATCTCACACAGAAGCATATATATACACACTCACAAAAAAGAGTAAAAGGGGAAAAAATCATAAATCTTGCTCTGAAAGTCCACGTCCTCAATTTGGGATGATTCATTGTCTAAAGGAGGGAAGGAAGGAAAGAAAGAAAGAAAGAAGATAAAGTAAAATAAAATAATTAATATAAAAAATAATTAAGAAAAAAAATTTTAAAAAAAGAAAAAAAAAGGAAGGATAGAACCTTAGGACAAATGGTGGAAGCAAAGCTATACAGACAAAATCTCACACAGAAGCATACACATACACACTCACAAAAAAGAGGAAAAGCGGAAAAAATCATAAATCTTGCTCTCAAAGTCCACCTCCTCAATTTGGGATGATTCGTTGCCTATTCATGTGTTCCACAGATGCAGGGTACATCAAGTTGATTGTGGAGCTTTAATCCGCTGTTTCTGAGGCTGCTGGGAGAGATTTCCCTTTCTCTTCTTTGTTCTCACAGCTCCCAGGGGCTCAGCTTTGCATTTGGCCCCGCCTGTGCGTGTAGGTCGCAGGAGGGCGTCTGTTCTTCGCTCAGACAGGACGGGGTTAAAGGAGCAGCTGATTCGGGGACTCTGGCTCACTCAGGCCGGGGAGGGGGGGTGGAGGGAGGGGCATGCGGGGGGGACGGAGGGGCACGCAGGGGGGGCGGGGCACGCAGTGCGGGGCGGGCCTGCGGCGGCAGAGGCCGGCGTGACGTTGCACCAGCCTGAGGCACGCTGTGCGTTCTCCTGGGGAAGTTATCCCTGGGTCCTGGGACCCTGGCAGTGGCGGGCTGGACAGGCTCCCCGGAAGGGGTGTGTGGATAGTAACCTGTGCTCGCACACAGGTTTCTTGGTGGCGGCAGCAGCAGCCTTAGCGTCTCATGCCCGTCTCTGAGGTCCGTGCTTTTAGCTGCGGCTTGCGCCTGTCTCTGGAGCTCCTTTAAGCAGCGCTGTTAATCCCCTCTTCTCGCGCACCAGGAAACAAAGAGGGAAGAAAAAGTCTCTTGTCTCTTCGGCAGCTCCAGACTTTTCCCCAGACTCTCTCCCGACTAGCTGTGGCGCACTAACCCCCTGCAGGCTGTGTTCACGCCGCCAACCCCAGTCCTCTCCCGGAGTTGCAACTGAAGCCCGAGCCTCAGCTCCCAGCCCCGCCCACCCCGGCGGGTGAGCAGACAAGCCTTTCTGTCCGGTGAGTGCCAGTCGGCCCTGATCCTCTGTGCGGGAGTCTCCCCGCTTTGCCCTCCGCACCCCTGTTGCTGTGCTCTCCTCCGCGGCCCCGAAGCTTTCCCCTCTGCCACCTGCAGTCTCCGTCTGCGAAGGGGCTTCCTAGTGTGTGGAAATCTTTCCTCCTTCACGGCTCCCTCCCACTGGTGCAGGTCCCGTCCCTATTCTTTTGTCTCTGTTTTTTCTTTTTTTTCTTTTGCCCTACCCAGGTACGTGGGGCGTTTCTTGCCTTTTGGGAGGTCTGAGGTCTTCTGCCAGCGTTCAGTAGGTGTTCTGTAGGAGTTGTTCCACGTGTAGATGTATTTCCGGTGTATCTGTGGGGAGGAAGGTGGTCTCCGCGTCTTACTCTTCCGCCATCTTCCCGGAAGCCCTCTAGAAAATGTAGTTTTAAGCCCTGGATTTGATTTGGCAAAGAGAGTATTTTTAAAGTTAGCAAAAATTATGTAATTTTCTCTCTCACCAAAGAAGTGATGGACAGGACCAGAGATTGCCTTTTTATGTTTTTTTTGGATTCATACAGAAAGACTTGCCCTACAGGAAGATGCTGTCCCAAACTCAGAGAGCGTTTTGGGTATTACAAATTTTGCAAAAAATTCAAGGCATACAGGAGAGGGAAGTTTTATATTACCTCGAACAATAGCGAGTGCAATGGAACACCTGTCAAATGAACCTGGCTTTCCTTCCAGAAGCAGCAGCATTGAAATTTTCAAGGTGTGGTGAATTATTATCCACCATCTGTTTTGCAATATGTTAATTCTTCTTGAACCAAAATCACAATCCAGCAAATGAGCTCTTAGCAAAGCAACAAGTCATCATTCATATGAGGCTATAGAAAGAACTTGAGCCAGAAATTATTAGCACAAATGCTTTGCCAGAAACAGAGTGAAATCTTATTAAAGACCAGAGAAAATGGTCAATTAGCTAATGAGACACAAAATAAGCAGTCAGTGATGGGAAGAGGGGAAAATAGTATCTACAGAGGTTAAACTAGCGGATGTTATTCTGTTTTATCCTTCAGAAAACAATTACTGACCACCTCTATAAAAATTTTCATGTGACATTTGTCCATGGTTGCTGTGTGAGTGTGCCCCAGAGTTGTGAAATGTAGTTGCGCTGGGTTTTTCTTTGTCCTGTGACTGTAGTAAGATTATTGTGTAGAGAACTTGTACCTAAAATCCATTCTTTATTTATATGTGATATACAATTGAACTTGAGATGAATAGCATATTTTGCGGGTATTTTATTTAAATAAATAAATATCTGTGTAGTATAATCCATAAATATATATTGTCTTTTAGGAATTGTAGAAAAGTTTTAGTTATTGATATTGACTGGGACTACTTTTCCTTATGAATTATGGATTAATCTATAGCTATATCATATAAATAATATAAACAGAGATCAACACTAATGCATTTTGTATTAAGCTATGAGATAACAGGTGATTTTTAATATAATGTGTGCTTCACAAAATTCATTTGCAAATAAAATTTTATTATTAAAATCATTTGCTGATGTATTTTAAAATTGTAGATTTTTCAAAGTAGGAAATTTAACTATCTTAAATTTATTATCTAAATTGCTAAATATAATATGCAGTATATTTAATAATTTTCCTTCAGCTATTTATTTGGCTGTAAATCTTTGGTGTTTTAAATAAAACTTATATTCTTTCTCTTAAATCTTCCTGAACTATGCACACCACCTGTTCTATTATGAATACATAACAGACATAAAAAGAAATGAAGTGAAAATTGTCTAGTGACTGGACTGTTTAATAATTCCTTCCTGAAATTTAAGATTAGGATTCTGAAAATTTGGGGGATGTGTTAAGTTTGAGTTAAGGGACTAAAGAGGATATACTGGAAAATATGAGTGGGTCTCAAGTATGATTCTGAGATCTCTGATAAATGTATATGTACATCTAAGCCTATGTATACTTCATGTATATGTGTATGTTTTGTATTTACATCCCTATGCATAGCTATCTATGCCTACACATTTACAGTAATTCAAACAATAGACAGCACATCAAATGGACTGTATATTATATTTTACATATGTAAGAATTTTTAAAAGCCTTGAATTCAATACAATTAGTTCCAATTTCTTTGCTTTTTGGACGTCTGAGATGATGTCTGCTGATGTTGCTGATGATTTTGGTGATAAATGAAGAGAAGTAGATTTTCCTGGGAAGAATTGTCCTCCCACTCTTGGGTCTCCAAGTTCTTAGGTTTTCTTTGTTCTACTCTGAACTTGAAGTTGTGAGATTATTTCTTGAGAAGGCTTACCATCTTTTGGGTGTGTTTGAATGGCACTGACTGAAGCCCCAGGAGTATCTTTTCTTTCTTTTTTTTTTTTAAATGACATTGTGTGTTTGTTTGCTAATCATATTATAATATATAATTTAATTATAGGACATTGGGGGAATTAAAAAGGATAAAGGAAGAAAATAAGTTATTCATAATCCCTATCATCCCAAAACAGCCGTTATTATCATTTTGGTACACATCCTTCCAAATATATAGTTTAAAGCTTTTCAGACATCATAATTCTCAAGGCATAAGTAAAGTTAAAGCAACAGTAGTTATCATAAACTTCACTGGCTTGAGCTCCCTCCAGCAGATATAAGAGTCTAAGCCCTCTTCAGTACTACACCATGTTATTTTGGCATGGCCCGGAAAGACTTTTATGGCCTCATTACATGTCCTCCACACCCTGACATCACCTGCAAAACCACTTGGATGACAGCTCTTCAGCTGCCTTGATGTCGTGGCTTGGCCTTTCGGGTAATCAGCCCCCATCCAAGAGCCCACAAAGAGTCACTGTTAGAACAAAAGCCATTTCTATTACTGAGGAAATTCCAAGGGATTTAGGAGCTCGATGTCAGACCCTCCTATCCCTCAGGAAATTATAACAGCCTTAGGAGCTCTGTGTCAGGAACAGAGGCAGATACCAACATATATATTTACTATCGTTCCACATTTATTCACACTGGTTTTGACTTATTCAGAAAACAACAATCTGTACTACCTATGAGGTTCTGAATATACCTGCCCTGCCCAATCCTACTTATTTGCACACCTCGACTATCCCCCTATGATCCTATACTTTGTGTTCAGCAGAAGCTTTCCCAAATCATGTCCTGGTCTTTTGCCAAAGTGGCATTTGAGACTCTGCCTTGATTTCTAATTACTTCATTTGCATCTGTATCTTCAAATTTTAACGTTAGCACGAGACAGGGTGCCATTGTCTAATTTCAGCTTCACTGAATTCTCTGTCCATTTTATTAGCTTCCTTTCAGCCCAAGAGCTCAGGACCACAAATGCTTTGTGGTCTCCTCCTTTTTTATTGCATTGTTTCCCCCTAAAGTCTTGTTAACTGTGCAAAACTATTGTACTTTTTATTTTTGGGGGTCATGCCACACGGCTCGTGGGATCTTAGTTCCCTGATCAGGGATTGAACCCGGGCCCTCGGCAGTGAAAGCACAGAGTCCTAACCACTGGACAGCAAGGGAATTCCCTAAAACTATTGTATTTTTACTAACTAACCATGGTATCGTTCCTTTAACATTTTGGGTTTCTCTTCTGATCCATGCTACCCAGACAAAAGAAAAAATGAATGCTCACCGAGTGATTCTCTTTGAAAGTCTCTTTGCTCCTCCTTATAAAACTGTATCAAATCACTGAAATCTCTTTCAAAGGCCCTGCCTTACTGTATGTAGTTTATGTACTAGATTCCTCTGTGTCATCACTCCTAAGATGTAAAGTGAGAATGATAGTAATAATACTTATCTCATAGGGCTGTTATCAGCTTAAATGGGCTTACAGTATTACCTGGCACATACTAAGTGCTTAACAGTATCATTTAAATAACCATTACTATAATTATTGCTACACTGCTTCTCTCTAAGTGTGGGTTTTGTATTTTATTATGAATACATTGGGCTTTAGTATGAATATTAGTATGAATTAGTATGAATAGTAGTATGAATATTATAATAATATATTATAATATAATAATAATATTATTATATTAGTATGTATTAGTATAATAATAATATTAGTATGTATAGTAATTAGTATGTAATTAGTATACTAATTAGTAGGTATACTAATTAGTACACTAATAATATTATTAGTATAATAATAATATTAGTATGAATATTAGTATGAATACACTGGGCTTTAGTATGAATATTTAGTATGTATTTTAGTATGAGTACACTGGGCTTTAGTATGAATACAAATGGGAGGGGGCTAGAACTCTGCAAATGGAATCTATAGGATATCAAAGATGAATTACTGCCTTTTGTAATAACAATTAACTTAGATGGAAAATTTTCTTTGCTTCAGTATGTTCTACACAATGCTGGTTCTTGTTTTAATGATGTTGAGCTCTTCTGTATCCTAACTGTTCTGTATTTGTGTACCTTTATGGAGGCCAGCTCTCTTTCAGTCACAGTTGGTGTTCAGGTTTTCTAATGGTGAGAAGGACATTTTAAAATCCTTTCTGAGAGTCCTTATTGGGAATGGATTCCCCATTGTGTGGCATCATAAGATTTCCTGTTGTTAAAAGATAAGCTGAGGCATCTTAAAACTTTTAAGAGTTTATTTCAACAAAAACTGATTAGAATCAAGCAACATCCAATCTAGCAAGTAGAAAGGACCTCTGAGGAACGGTACAAAATGAAAGACTTTTATAGGCAGAAGGGAGCAGGCACAAGGAAGTTATACTAGGCCATAAAGTGTGCTGGTTATTGCAAGTTTACTTTCCTTTAGGGGATGGCAGGGATCTATCAGGCAGATTACTAACCAGTGCTATCAGGTGATTCCTGACTGATTGGCTTATGATTCCATTTCTGATAGAGCCAAAACTGTAATTAACGTAAGTCTCAGTTTGTTGATGTGGGGCTTAGCATAAATGGTTCCATTTTGGGTCTGATTATCTTGTTTTTAACACTGTGTAACACCATTAAGCCTGAGACCCGCAGCTGACGAGCCCTGCTGTCTTGATGTTCACCATCTTTTGTCTTCCTAAAGCACCGCATAATCATAATATATTTTCACCAGGTTAGGAGGCTGTTACCAGCTGTGCAGTTGGCAAGAGGCAGAAGAACAAGCCTGGAGGTCAGTGGTCCAGAGTTGCATTTCACTTCATGAGGAAGTCATAAAACAAAGCAACGGATCCAACATGCACACAGTTGTGGAAGAGATACGGACACAATTCCATGTGCCCTCAGTGAAGGAATACAGGTCCCCTTCTCCTCCCAAAGGTGAGCTCCTCAAGGACAGGAGACCTGTCTTAAGCATCTTAGTATCTCTGTGCCTGTCTAAGTGTAATCAGATGCCTCCCATGGACCTGAATCTGTGGCAAGGCACCTACCTGATCTCCTCAAATTCCCATCAGCGCCTGAGGGGTAGGCAGTGATAGACTCATTGAAGAGCCACGTTGGGGGAGCTCTGCTTGGTTAAATAGAGAGTGGCAGAATGAGGAGCCAGATTCAGGTCTGATGACCACAGTGCTTTGACAGGTAGGTAGTGGGGTCCTGGAGCTGGGCTGCCGGGTTCAGATCCTGGCTCGGTCACTCACTAGCTGTGTAAATTTAGGCCAATCTCTTAATCTCTTTGCTTCTCCATTCCCAAGATGTAAAATGGGGACAGTAACAATCTTCAGGGATGTTATCGGCTGAAGATTACAGCATTGCCTGGCATATACTAAGTATTCAAGAAATATCAGTTAAAGTAACTATTACTACTACTACTACTACACTACCTTTCTCTAAGTGGGCTTTATATTTTAGTCTGAGGGCACTGGACTCAATAGGGAGCTAGAACTCTGAAAACAGAATCTGCAGGATATGAAAGATAATATTACTGCCTGACCTCCTTTAGTATCTCTTAGTATCTTTCCTTCCATTATGTTTGGATTTCTGGCTCAGTTTGAGTCATTCCCTAGAAAGAGACAGAATGTACTAAAATTCCACCTGGGTAACAGTTTCAACACTAAACAGTGTGTCTGTCCATAGGAAGTCATAAAAATTCATGGAAAATTTCATCTTAAGAGTATAACTGATCCAACAAAGGAAAAGCACAGGCAGTGATACATATTTGCTAACTTTTTCTGGGCGTTCCATTTCCCAAGATAAATACGCAATTCTGAATATTTTAATCCATTAAAATTTTCATTTTATAAATTACTGAGTAAATTATGTATTTTCTAGGCAGAAAAGCTCAAGGAATCCAATCCTTCTAATTTAATTTACTTTCCTTAAATAGTGGTTGAATAAATATTAAAATGAAAATATTCTTTTCTTTTAAGCAAGGAAGAGATTTATATTTATTGCATTTCTTCCTTGACCAGATTAATTTTGTCCTTCCAGTTCACTACTCAGTGGTGAATTTAGAGACACATGGTGTTGATCATTTCTTTTAGGGTTTACAACTGTTCTGTGGGTGTGCTTGGGTATTAAGAGAACGTGGGGACAGTGGGAGACGTTGTTGTGTTTTGCATATTTTGTTTCTTTCGTTAGAAAAACATTTTTAGAAGGGCACAGATATTCTATACTTTTCAAAGATATGAAAGGTGATCTTTATATCCAGAAAAAAGTATGTTTGGGAAAAAAACCATAACCACCTATGGCTTTTTAAAATGAATTTTAGAAATTTCCTTGTGTATTCAGATTTCTCATGCCATAAAGTTACTCTTTTCCCCCCTTTCCATATACTGTGGAAAGGAAGGAAAGAAGGAAATCAATATTCACAGTCCACACTTACGGGGTGGGGTGTTAGGCTCCACCTCCTTGACTGTGGCATATCTGCACAAATTATTTGGAATTCTGCTGGGGAAAGTTGTCTATTCTCCCCAATTTATTTATTTATTCAGTCACATCAGCATGGATTCATGAGTGCTCATGGGTATATATTTTAACTTATAACCTAATATTACTTTATTAATTTTGTTGCTCAAGTTTTTCCAGCTTTGTTGCTCAAAGTTCCATTGGGAGCGCTTTCATTTGGTTCCTAGATCCCTTTGACATACCTACATCATTGTTATTTATTATTAGTCTTTTTTTTTTTTTTTTTTTTTTTGTGGTACGCGGGCCTCTCACTGTTGTGGCCTCTCCCGTTGCGGAGCACAGGCTCCGGACACGCAGGCTCAGCGGCCATGGCTCACGGGCCCAGCCGCTCGCGGCATGTGGGATCTTCCCGGACTGGGGCACGAACCCGTGTCCCCTACATCGGCAGGCGGACTCTCAACCACTGCGCCACCAGGGAAGCCGCTTATTAGTCTTTTTTAAAGCACCTCCTTATTTTCTGATACTATAGGATGCTCCAGGCTCATCTTGTGTATTTCCTGCCCCAGTCCTAGAATCAGCCATTTCTCCCAGGAGCCCTGTTTTTTTCTGAAGGATGGTATTTAAAAGCAAGATCTGGGCACTGATTGTGCTCCTACTGGGCTCTCTCAGCTGAAAGAACAGGAGATATATGTGTGTATTCTAACCTATGTATATACACCTATCTAAAAATACTTGGATATGTAACCAACTGTATCTATATGATAAAGCTGATCCAGTGAGTTCTTACTGATGTTTCCAACTCTTATTATTTCATGGATCATTCTAGTTTTCTTCCCTTCCTTATCTCTAAGGTCCCACTCCCCCCATCTGTCATCCGTTTACTTAATTTTTCACTTCTGGCATACACATGCAGTGCTTTCAGAAGTGTTAACACATAATCCAATGGGAAACAACTTTATTACAGTGCTATGTCCAGTTCCTATTGCCTTTACTCTTACAGACTCCATTCATTTCCAGAGTTATTTAGGTTGCCAACTTATTCCCCTACCCACGTCAGTGAGGGTGTTTCATATATTTATAAGACATTTAGATTCTTTTGCCACATCCTGCATTCTCTGTTGTGATCCTACCACCTCCTAGATTGATTTTTTAAAATTTTGCATACATTGAAGTTTGCTCTTTGTGCTATAAAGTTCTATGGGTTTTGTCAAATGCTTAATAGTTTGCATTCACCATTACAGTATCACACAAAATAGTTCTACCACCCTAAAAAGTAATCCTTTGTGCTATACCTGTATAATCACCTCCTCCCCCTGAGTCCTTGGCAATGACTCATCTATTTACCATTTCTATTATTTTACCTTCTTCAGGCTGTCATATGATTGGAATCATACAGTACATAGCTTTTTCAGACTGGCTTTTTTCACTTATCAATATGCATTTAAAATTCATCTATGTCTTTTTGTGGCTTGATAACTCTTTTCTTTTTATTGCTGAATAACATTCCATTTGATGTATATACCAGTTTGTTTATCTATGCTTACGGAAGGCATCTTGGTTGCTTCCAGTTCTTGTTGATTATGAATAAAGCTTCTATAAACTTTCACATGCATTTTTGCATGGACATAAAGCTTTCAAATCAGTTGGGAAAATACTTAGAAGTGCAATTGCTGAATTGGATGGTAGGGCTACATTTAGTTTTGTGAGAAACTGCTGAACTCTCTGCCAAAGTGTCTTCCAAAGTGGCTGTACCATTTTTCATTCCCATAAACAATGAATGAGACGTCCTGTTGCTCCATATACTCACCAGTCCTTGGTATTGTCAGCTTTTGGTTTTAGTCATTCTAATATGTGTTTAGTGGTATCATATTGTTGTTTTAATTCGAAATTGCCTAATGACAGATAATGTTGAGAGTCTTTTCATATACTTATTTGCCATCTGTATATTTTCTTTGGGGAGATGTTCAGATCTTTTGCCCATTTTTTTCATTGAGGTGTTTGCTTTTAAGAGCTCTTTGTATATTTTGGATACAAATCTTTAATCAAATACATGTTTTGCAAATATTTTCTCCTTGTCTGTGGTTTGCCTTTTCATTCTCTTAAGAGTGTCTTTCTTAGAGAATGTAGCTTTTAATTTTAACAAAGCCCAATTTATCAATTTTTTCTTTTGTGGATCATGCTATTGGTGTTGTGTTAAAAAACTTATCACCAAACCTAACATCGTGCAAAACTTCGTGCAAAACTTCCTGAAGAAGTTTTATAGTTTTGCATCTTACATTTAGTTTTATTATACATTTTGAGTTAATTTTTATGTAAAATGTAAGATCTGTGTCTAGGTTTATTTATTTTTTGCATAGGGGCATCCAGTTGTTCTGGCACCATTTATTGAAAGACTGTTCTTTTTCTATTGAATTGTCTTTGTTCCTTTGTCCAAGTTCAGTTGACTATATGTGTGTAGGTCTAGTCTGGGCTCTTTATTCTGTTCCATTGTGCTATGTATCCTTTTGCTGAGATGATGCTATTTTGATTACTGTGGCCTTAAAATAAGTCTTGAAATCGAGTAAGGTTAGTCCTCCAACATGGTTCCTCCTCTTCTCCTTCTTCCTCTCCTTCTCCTTTTTCTCTTTCTCCTCTTCCTCCTCCTGCATCTCTTCCCCTCCTCCCCCCTTCCTCTCCTCCTCCTGTTCCTCCTTCTCCTCTTCTTTCTTTGGTACTGGGTTGGTTGTTCTAGGTCTTTTGCCTTTCCATATAAACTTAAGAATCAGTTTGTTGACATCTACAAAATAGTTTGCTGGTATTTTGATTGGGATTGCATTATATCTGTAGATCAAGTTTGGAAGAATTGACATCCTAATTAACAATATCGAGTTTTCAATCCATGAACATTGCTCCATTTATTTAGATATGCTTTCATTTTTAAGCAATCACTGTTTTATTGTTTTCTGTATACAGGTCCTGCACATATTTTGTTAGATTTAAACCCAAGTGTTTCATTTTGGGAGGATGCTACTTTAAATGGTATTGTCTTATTAATTTCAAATTCCAGTTGTTTATTGCTGGCATGTATATAGGAAAGTAATTGACTTCTGTGCATTAACTTCATATCCTGTGACTTGCTATACTTGCTTATTAGTTCCAGAAGTGTTTTGATCATTCTTTGAGATTTTCTACATTGTATATCTTGTCATCATGAATAGAGACAGTTTCAATCTGTACACCTTTTATTTCTTTTTCTTGTTTTATTCCACTAGCTAGTACTTATTGTATAACATTGAATTTGAGTGGTGAGAGAGAAATCCTTATCTTGTTTTTAGTGTTGGGGAGCAAGTGATCAGTATTTATTTCACCATTAAATATTATGTTAACTTTATGTTTTTTGTAGATGTTATCAAATTGGGGAAATTCTCCTTCATTCCTAGTTGGCTGAAAAAAAATTTTTTTTTATCATGAATGGGTTGGACTTTATCAAATGCTTTTCTGTGTCAGTTGGCATAATAATATGATTTTTCTTCTGTAGTCTGTTGATTTGGTGGATTGTATTGATTGATTTTCAAGTGTTGAACCAGCTTTGCCTACTTGGAATAAATACCACTTGGTCATGGTGTATAATTCTTTTTAAACATTGTCAGATTCAGTTTGGTAATATTTTGTTGAGGATTTTTACATCTATATTCATGAGAAATAATGGGCTGTAGTTTTTGTTTCTTGTACCATCTTTCTCTGCTTTTGGTATTAGAGTAATGCTAACCTCATAGAATGAATGAAGGAATATTCCCTCTGCTTCTGTTTTCTTTGGGAGATCAGTGTCATATCTGTTTCTGACACTTGCTTTCTCTCCTTAGACTATTTCTTCTTGCCTTTTGGTGTGCCTTGGAATTTTTTGTAGGAAGCTGTACATGTTGTATTGGATAATAGGACCTGGGGAAATAAGCCTTCACTGTGATGATTTATGTTAATATGCAGTTGGGCTGTATTTGCTCTTGATAAAGGTGCCAGACACTTTAAATTCCTCTTATCTCCCCTCTTGACTTGGGTGCCCTGCTCTTATCTCCCCTCTTGACTTTGGGTTTCCCTAAGTCCTTCTCCTCCAAGAGGATCTGTGTCTTGAAGTTTTTTCAGCTATAATCCACTGGTATCACACTGGAGTCTCCCTGGTGTGTGATATTTTGTGGGCCTGTGTCTATGGCCTGAGATCCTCACAAGAGTTTTTTTTTTAATAGCTTCTCCTCTCTCCCCCACCTCCCCTAGATGAGACAGGAAGGCTGTGAGGGCTGGAGTCCCAGGGCTTGGAAACAAGCTCTGGTAGAGTCTTTTGTTCTGGAGAGTAGGTCTTTGCTATATAGAAGACTCTGGATGTATTTCACAAGGATTCCTCTTCTTTTCCTCCTATCAGAGACACCAGGGCATTTTTCTAATTATTCAAGGTTACCATTTAAGTGTTTTTACAAGTTTATAGCTCCAGTGGTTTCTGCTATAGATAGGCAGATTTTGACTGTCACTCCCTGGATTTGCCCATTTCTTCAGATTTGGGAGTGGTTGTTTCCCCTGCAAATTCAGTTCTTTCATGGGTTTAAGAAAAGTTATTCGTTTTCAGTTTCTTCAGCTTTTTCTTGTTGTAAGGATGGGGTAAAGAATTCTAAGCTTTTTGCATGTCGTAGCTGAAACTTCTAGTACATTTTTAGTGACTTATTATTTTATTCTATTAATTTGTTGCTTCTTAATAGGGCATGACATATCTCTGCCTTGTCTTACCCATTCTTTCACCCCTCACTTCCAGCTCCCCACTAACCCATGTCCACATATTGTACCTGTCCCCTGTGGATCTCTGTGAGATTTTCTTTTCTATCTTGGCTTTTATTATCTATTAGTTTTAGTTTTTTCTTCTTAACATTTTTGATTCATCTTGAATTTATTTTGGTTGAAGGAGTGAGTTAGCCATCCATTTTTGGTTTTGCCGAAATGCCAGACCATTTTTTTGGATAAATCTATCTTTTCCCCACTGATATAAAAAATTTTACTTTTTGTATACTAAATTAAAAATATATATGATCTATTTCTGAACTCTTAAATTTGTTCTATTGATCTGTTAGTGTACTCCTGTGCCAGTACCAACTTTTTAATGTAGGTTTCATAGTGTAGTGAGTTACTAAGAAAAATAGTATTTTACAAATAGTAATGCATTAATGATATACAGTATTTTAAGAATAACTGATGTTGGTAATATTTATTTTGCTTTTCTATGAACAGGTATCTTTTTATTTATTCATCTTGCATTGTATCTGTTAGTAGAATTTTAAAAGTTATTTTTTTACATAGATCCAATATACTTCTTATATTTATTTTAACTATTTTATCTTTTCATTGTATTTTCTCAGCAATAATTATTTGTATACAAGACAGCAATCGATTTGGGGACATTAATTTTATAACCAGAGATTTTGCTGAATTATCTCATTGTGTCTAATAGCTTTTTAGTTGTCTCTCTTGGGTTTACGGTTATGTAACCATATCATTTTCAAATAATGATAATTTTACATTTTCCTTTTTATTTTTGCCTCATTTATTTCTCCTGCTTAATGACAATGGCCAATCTTTTAAAGAACAATATTAACTAATAGAACACACTTCATTGTAATAAACTTTTTTTAACCACAATTATCTCATTGTTTTGTTAAACTGTAAAATCCTTGGGGTAGGGACTTTTATTCCTAATGCTTAACATAATATAGGAATAAAAAATAAGTACTCAATAGGCAGCTGTTGAATGATCTAGGGCAAGGTAAGGTGAGCTAGGCTGAGCTGAGATACCCCACTCTAATACCTTAGCCTATGTGAAGTGAGTGTCCTTGAATGTCACAGAGATAGCTAAAGTGCCTCTTCATCAGACCCATGAAAGTCTGGTGTGAGTCCCATAGCTAGAACCTATGATTTTTGGCCACAATTGAACCCTCAAAGATCTGTAGCCTTTGGGCCTATCTCAGTTCAGTTGGAGTGAGGGAACACTCCTGCCCTAGGGCAATCTTTTAGGCACTCTGTCCTGGAAGACAGAACTTTGAATTTTTAAAGATGGTGTATAAAGAGGAGAAGCAGAAGTCAAAGTACTTTGTAGATTCTACACACTGTCCTGCAGCACAAGTCTCATGACATACTCACAGAAGCAGCAGGAACCTTCCTGGCTCCTGAATGGGACTCCAACAGCCATCTTGTGTTGGGAGTAGGAAGATGGAGGCAGAAGCGTGGCTTTTCTATGCATAATAAGCATCAATAGTTTTTGAAGGACATGAAGAGGCAGACTTTTGTACAAGGCAGCTTTGAGAGCTCTATCAGTGGGGCCTGCCTGGAAAATGGTCAGGGTAACAGAATGTCAGCAATGGGAACATGAAAAAGACAGCTCTTGGTTGGAATGAGACCAGAGTGAGAACAAGTGCAGTAAATAAACCAAAGACACCTGTATTCTTGGGTTATGAGCAGGAGCCAAAGTCGTTTAATGACCTCTCAAATTAATGGGCAGACTTGAAACCCAAAGGTTTTGGCTTGTGGCCTGATGGACAAGTGTCTCTGGCTTGGTACTGGCTCCTATAACCCTAATATGGTGGCCCAAGAATAGTGCTCTCCTTTTCAACTCTATTCCAGTAAGTTCTTTATCATGCATCCCTATTTCAGAGAAGATTGCTTCTTACTTTTCCATTAGAAAAATGAATATTATGATGGATTTCATTTTTCCATTGAAACTAATTGACCATGGACAATAATACTAAGCACTATATCTAGTTGAAAGGAAAGCAGTGGGATTTTGTTCACAAATTGCCGTGGGGAGGCAGAGATCACAGCTCATTTGAGGAATCGAGGCTTCTGATTAGCGGTGCTACTTGAGGCAGGCAGGGTGCTTCTCAGTGTCCAGCAACTTATTCCCAAAAGGAGTTTGTGCATTTGTTCTTGCATTCATTAAGCCATTCATTCTTTCATGAAACTTTTTTGAGGTATATCATGCACAGAACTGTAGATTCAAAGGTAAATAGACCATCTTCATGCTGGTGTGGATGATGTCACTTGCCTTTCTGGAGTATATAAAAATAATTTTGGTCATGAATCTCTATGGAAAACTTAAGGAAGCAATGATCCATCTTCCCAGGGGAAGACACATAAGCCCCTAATTTTCCATACAGTTTCGGGGGATGCACAGCCATATGATGCATGTCCATGGAGCCCCTCAGGTTGAGATCTCCACCAGGAATGCAATAGATATCAGGATCGATGGCAGAAGACTGTGAGCTTCACACATCAGAGTAGTGAAGACCATGTTCTTTGACCAAGCTCCTCTTTGACATTCCTTTCCCTTTTGTAACCCGTCTGTCTCTGTTACTCTTTTAATTTGAACTCTTAAATTTTTCTCTCTCTACAGTAGTATAATATTACTGAACACTGGTGAGGGCTTGGCTAGGGATGTACACTGAGTGTTTTGTAATATTGCCAGTTGGAAGTCTGTGTTTCTACAGCAGTGTTCCACCCCCAGAGAGCTGAAAGAGATTCTGGTTGGACTGATTCACAGTCTTGCCTAGGATTCCATGGCTTGTTAATGGTAGAGCCTGAACAGAGAATTCCTGATCCTCAGGTCTGCACCTTCATCACTGGCTTAGCTCTTATTCCATACCCTATTCCATCTTTAGTTCTATCTTCTGGCCTGAAAACTCCATGTAAGGTGTAACAGGCACTTTTTCTGAAGAGAGGTAAGAATTTGTTAGCCAGAGTTGTTAGAGACAAATATGGGGTTCGTGATGTATTTTCCTGATTACAGTGAATATGTTAATACAGTTCTCCACGCCCGCCCCATCACACATCACACACAATTTCAAAGGCCACCAAAAATGTATCTCAAAAGAAGCATTTTATCTTACTCAAGAGATAAAACAAAAACTTTTTTTGTGGTCCTAAATGAATACAGTTTTTTTTTCTGAAAAGATAGTTTTCTGAACAGAGCTTTCCTTTTTGTGATGTAGGACACTAGTGTTGCCCAAATAGAACAGGAAAAGGCAGAAGTTAGAAAATGAAATGCTCACAACCTCAGGGGCCAAATGGCATCACAGTGATTTCTCACATATTTTAACTTTCAGAAGACCCTAGAGACTGCTTTTATTGCACATTTTAAGGAGCCATCTGTCTTTTTACCAGAACTAGTATGTGTTCAAAACTTTAAATAATTTTTTTCCTGTGTCAAAGGACCAAAGTCACCCACTGTAGTTGCTAGTAGGAAATTCACAGGGTTCACAATGGAAGAAAGAGTCTTGGCACAGCCTAGAATCCTGGTACATTTGCTGCTATGGAAACTGCACTAGGTAGGCATTGCTTGTTACATGTGTTTTCCTACCTCGGCTAAGAATAATCAATGCCATAAATCATCTTAGATGATATATCCTTTTAGGGATCTTCCTTTGGGTTTGCTGATATGGTGCCATTTAGAATTCATTATATTTCAATTGAGACTTCATTAAGAGGAAGGCTTCCTCCAAATCCATATTTTGCTGCCTGAGAATAAGAGTGAGGGACAAGAAACGAAGGAACAGTGTTTTGCCTGGGGTAAAGCACTATGGCAACTATGTGAACGAAGTGGTTTAAGCCTCAAGAAAGTCTAAATATAACCACCAACACAGACATATATAACGCAAGTTCAAGAATAGTTGAATATAAAGTACGCAGGGCTTGATATAGGAAAAGCATTCAATACAGTCAACTATTATCTACTAGTGTTCTTACTCCTACTGCTACTACTGCTTTCCAAATCAGATTTATTAAAATTATAGCTAACGTAATGGAAAAGCTGCTGAAGCTACTTTCATGTTGTGAAAGATGCTTTAATTTCCACATAAATATAGGTCATCCTAGCAAGAACACAAGAATAGAAGAACCTCTAATTTTAAGTAAACCTGCCGGCAACAATTTTTCAAGTTTTTTGGGCAAATTGACAGCATCTCTTTGGAGGATTGTTAGTATTCAGGATTAGAAATAAGTATACTTGTTTCTCAGAAGTTGATCTAGAGAATTAGGTTTGGATTAGAGGACAATCTAGGTGCTGTTGGTGTTTTTAGATGAGGGTAATAGTAGTGGTAGGGGAGTAGGGAGAGGGCCTGGGAATGATCAGCAGTTCTCAAATTTGTGTGCGGAAGAATCACTTGGTGTGTCTGTTAAAAATGCAGATTTCTAGAAGCGAGTCCCCAGTGATTTTGATTGAGGGGTCCCTCAGGCAGCCACCCCATAGGCACACGTCCAGGCACTTCTCCTGCCCCATGCTCCCTCCCTCTGCCTTTCACTTCCCAGCTGCCAAGATCTTGGAAGCTTTGAAGCTCACCAAAGAAGGGAAATCCATTGAGAACAGTCTGTAAACCGTCAAGCAATTTCCAGATATTACATGCAGTCTGCCTGTCCCCTGCCTCAACCTGGGTTTCTTCCATTGGGTGAGTGGTCCTGGGTCTCACACTGGCATTGCTCATTTGGTTGATGAGGACATGTTGACAGAGTTGTTACTGCTGACTGAGAAGTAGAGGATAAGATGGCAGAGTAGAAGGACTTGAGCTCACCTCCTCTCACGAAAACACCAAATCACCACAAACTGCTGAATAACCCATCGACAAAAAAGACTGGAACCTACCAAAAAAGATATCCTACATCCAAAAACAAAGAAGAAGACAGTAGGAGGGGTAGGAGTGTTTGAAGACATAATAGCCGAAAACTTCCCTAACATGGGAAAGGAAACACTCACTCAAGTCCAGGAAGCACAGAGTCCCATACAGGATAAACACAAGGAGGAACACACCGAGACACCTAGTAATCAAACTGACAAAAATTAAAGACAAAGAAAAACTACTAAAAGCAACAAGGGAAAAGCAACAAATAACACACGAGGGAATCCCCATAAGGTTATCAGCTGATTTTTCAGCAGAAACTTTGCAGGCCAGAAAGGAGTGGCAAAATATATTTAAAGTGATGAAAGGGAAAAACCTACAACCAAGATTACTCTACCCAGCAAGTCTCTCATTCAGATTCAACAGAGAAATCAAAAGCTTTACAGACAAGCAAAAGTTAAGAGAATTCAGCACCACCAAACCAGCTTTACAACAAATGCTAAAGGAACTTCTCCCGGCAGAAAAGAAAAGGGCACAACTAGAAAGAAAATGGGAAAGTTCACCGGTAAAGGCAAACACACAGTAAAGGTAGGAAATCATCCACACACACGTATGATATCAAAACCAGCAAGCATGAGGAGAGTACAAATGCAGGATATTGGAAAAGCATTTGAAATTAAGAGACCAGCAACTTAAAAACAATCTGGTGTGTATATATATATATATATATATATAGAGAGAGAGAGAGAGAGAGAGAGAGAGAGAGAGAGAGAGAGAGTTGTATCAAAACCCAATGATTTTTGTTTAACACCTTTATTAGAGTATAATTGCTTTACAGTGTTATGTTAGTTTCTGCAGTATAACAAAGTGAATCAGCTATATGCATACGTATATCCCCATATCCCCTCCCTCTTGCGTCTCCCTCCCACCCTCCTTATCCCACCCCTCTAGGTGGTTGCAAAGCACTGAGCTGATCTCCCTGTGCTATGTGGCTGCTTCCCACTAGCTATCTATTTTACATTTGGTAGTGTATATACGTCAATGCTGCTCTCTCACCTTGTCCCAGCTTACCCTTTCCCCTCCCCATGTCCTCAAGTCCATTCTCTATGTCTGTGTCTTTATTCCTGTCCTGCCCCTAAGTTCATCAGAACCTTTTTTTTTTAGATTCCATATATATGTGTTAGCATATGGTATTTGTTTTTCTCTTTCTGACTTCACTCTGTATGACAGACTCTAGGTCCATCCACCTCACTACAAATAACTCAATTTCATTTCTTTTTATGGCTGAATAATATTCCATTACATATACGTGCCACATCTCCTTTATCCATTCATCTGTCAATGGACACTTTGGTTGCTTCAGTATCCTGGTTATTGTAAATAGAGCTGCAATGAACATTGTGGTACATGACTCTTTTTGAATTATGGTTTTCTCAGGGTATATGCCCAGTAGTCGTATGGTAGTTCTATTTTTAGTTTTTTAAGGAACCTCCATACTGTTCTCCATAGTGGCTGTATCAATTTACATTCCCACCAACAGAGCAGGAGGGTTCCCTTTTCTCCACACCCTCTCCAGCATTTATTGTTTGTAGATATTTTGATGATGGCCATTCTGACTGGTGTGAGATGATATCTCATTGTAGTTTTGATTTGCATTTCTCTAATGATTAGTGACGTTGAGCATTCTTTCATGTGTTTGTTAGCAATCTGTATATCTTCTTTGGAGAAATGTCTGTTTAGGTCTTCTGCCCATTTTTGGATTGAAAACCCAATGATTTTGATTGAGAAGATAGAGAGTGTGGACCAAGAAGCTGCATTGTCGAGAATTTCCCCATCTGATTCTGATCAGCCAACCCATGTTCCACGCTGTGAAATGCTGGAGATCCCGTCTTGACTTTGACTTGTAGGCTAACACTTCTACATTCCATTCTGAGTAATTACAACTTACAAAATATACTCATTCTATATCCCTGGGTAGTGGTAGTTTTCTTTTCAAATCAATACGTCAACATGTTTGGTTTAATAATAAGTGCAATGAAATATGATTTATATTAAAAATTCAGATGATACAACTGCAGTATGACAATTTACATTACAATAAACATTTTAGTGTGGTGTACAAATACAGAAAATATTTTTATTAAAATTTAATATTATACACTACTTCCTTCCTCCCCCATAAAAATGATCAGTTTCCAACATGTACCTCATTAGTATCCAAATGAGTATCCATTATTCTCAGGTTATTTATGGGTTACAACCAGTAATCTCCTACTTTATATCATCCACTCCTCAACTACATTAGTCTGTATTACAAACCAATCTCAAAATCTACATCTTTCAATAAAACATAAGAGCATAATGCTTTTGATCAATAACAGGCTGACAGAACTTAAATACAGTTTTCGCACAGAAGTCACATAATATATTGATAGAAAAACTACTAGATTAATGGTACATTGTTTATCATGTTACCCCAGAGATGACAAATACCTTCTTTTCCACACTTAGGCAGACATTATTCATTGATCATACCACTCTTCCCAGCTAAATCACATGCTGCCTCAGAATCCTCTCCAGCAAAGGTGGTCACTACCAATCTATCAGAGTTGGCTTGAGGATAAAATTGTGTTTTCCATACCTGCTCTACACCAAACAAAAAGTAGTTCACTCTGTCATGTACTCACACATTCTCTCTCCATCCCCTCCAACCCGAAGCATTCAGAAACAAGTCATCCATATAACTCATAATAAGGTAAAGTCTTGGTAGAAGACCCTATTTCACCATACATTAAATCAAGAACAAGGTTTCCTTGTTTGTAAAAGGAAGCATGGGGTTCCATGTCTTCTTTTGCTTTTCTAGAGATTCTCCCCATAGTGGCACATTTGTTCATAAACTTGCAACAGATAGTTCATATCTATCTATTGTTAAGAAGACAGTGATTTCAACCCACATATTGAAATTCATTAAAGTACTGAGGAATCAGGAAGCCTACCTTTCTCTTTGAAGTTCCAATTTAAAATAAACCAGCCAACAAAAAAACCCTAAATTATTTTAGGAAAGCATCATGTGTCTCAATTTAACCATTTTTAATGCTTAGCCAATGTCTTAGTCCATTCAGGCTGCTATAACAAAAATACCACAAACTGGGTAGCTTAAACAACAGAAGTATATTTCTTACAGTTCTGGAGACTGGAAGTCTGAGACCAAGGCATGGATAGATTCACTGTCTGGTGAGGACCTGCTTTCTGTTTCATAGATGATCATCTTTTTCCTGTGTTCCCACAAGACAGAAGGGGCAAAGGAGCTCTTCTGGGTCTCTTTTATAAGGGCACTCATCTCATTTATGAGGACTCTGCCCTCATAACCTAATCAACCTCCTCAAAGCCTCACCTCCAAATGCCAACACATTGGGGATTAGGTTTCAACATATGAATTTTTGGAGGGACATAACATTCAGTTTATAGCAGCAAAATTTTATTTCTTTTATTTTTCTATAAAATCTATATTTTGTTAAATTATAATGCTTATATCATGTTTTAAATTTAAAAATAAAATAATCATTTAGATAACAACATTCAGAAAAATCCATAAAATAAAATTAAGACCATCTATAAAAACACTATCCCGAAATAACCATTTTTGACACTTTGGTATATTTATCTCCATTCTATTTTCTATGTATCTTCATTTGAATGTGTCTTTTTCTTTTATTTTCCCACAATAACTGGCTAATTTGGGGCATAGAGTTTGTATCTTGCTTTTAAAAAGGTAATATTTCATGAAACATTTAATTTAAAATTAGAGTATAAAATTAAATTATCTTTTCAAAACATGTTTTTAATGTGCCTTAGTCTGGGTCCTCTGAGGAGCAAATGCCAAGAAATGATTAAACCTGCAAGGATTTTATTAGAAGTGCTTGTGTGAGAGAAAATAGAAAGGGAGTCAGATAAGACTGGGATAGCCATCATACCTCCATGCAAGTCTGACCAGGAATGAGTCTGTCCTAGTATTATATTTTGTCTCTTTGGTCATTAGCTGGGAGCAGGCCTTGGGAGGTATAGCTTCAGTGCAGGTGGAACAATGGATTTCAAAATGCGGCAGCCAAGTAGGCCCTTGGTCAATTATATTTTCTATAATCGGAGGTCTATGAGGGACATTTTCATGGTCCCCACATTAAGGTCACATGATTGTCCATCATATGGATAGATTTTTTTTTCCTCCAGTCTTTTCCAACAATTCTGCATTAGTGATTATTTTCTTAGTTGGGTTCCTAGAAATGAAGTTGCCGGATCACAGTATGAAATTTATGTCTAAATATTTTATAATATACTTAATATTTCTAAATAGTTTTTCCAAATGAATTTCTATATAAACTATGATGTTTTTACTTGAATCTCTGCAGTTATTTTGAAGGTACACATCATTCAACTAGTGGCTATTTTAAGTTTTCAAAATAATTTTTTTAGTCTCTGTTTGACACCAGCCTGTAAAAGTTATTGAAGACATTGTCATGCCCTCCTTCTCTTTAATTTTTCTTATACTAACTTCTCCATCTTCATGAATATCATACAGAGTTTGAGGCTAAGATTCTTGCTATTAAATTATGTTATTAAATTTCAAAAATACTTTAAGGTGTATATATATTTTACATTAGTGATTAGTATAAAATTAGAAAGAATAGAGTGTTACTACCATAAATAAGCTGAAATAAACAAGTAAAAATCCTTTTTCTAAGAACCATACTTTGAAAGAGAATCACCTATTCTGGTTAACTGTGTCTTTTGATACCGGATTTTATGTTAGCAGCAACATCGCAGGGGAAAGAGCTATCTTCACTGAAACACAATTTTCTTTAAAATTGATTTTGAACCAAGGAAACTTGGAGCTGATTTAACATGTCGTGCTGTACTACTGTGAGTTGGCCACAAAGAGCTTCTTCCTCCCACTCATCAATGAAGTTCACTACTGGGTAGGAAGGCTGCCTTCTGTCTCCAGCCGTAGGGTGGTATCATCATTCTAATGAGGGTCAATTTCCATTTCTCCCACCTCTGTGCTGCATAATGTTTCACAGCAGAAATACTGTAACACAATTCTTGTGGCCACTTTGATGATAAAATGCTGATTCCCTGCTGAAAATATAATTCCACATCCATCGCTCTCTTGAGAAGAGAAAGTTTTAATCATCTCACATGAGGTATTAGCAGTGTGAGTAGACCCAAAACCGCAACAACCTGCATATGTTTCCAACACTGGGAAATGAATTCTTCTGTAAATGTAATTTTCTTATTTACCTACTGACATTTTTTTACTCCTTGTCAGGGAAATATGTCTCATTGTATCTATATCCTAAGGGCTAACCTACAAAATCCCAAAGAGGAGGCAAAGCAGGGGAACTGGCAGGGGTGTGGTGGCTGATTAGTATCCTGTTAAAAGGATAACAGAATTGTCCTGTGCAGTATTAACCACCCATAACACCATTTAGTCTGATAACAGCCAGCCCTGTGAATATTTAACTTTCACAATATTTGCTTTACTGATAGTGGGTCACTTTCATATATGAAATATAGCCTATTGCTTATTATTAATTAGACCCGAGTTGACCTTCAGAATTTAATATTCTTTCAACAGTGATATGTGTAATTTACTATGGTAGCATACATTCAAAATGTGAGGACGTTAGGATTTAAGACATCATAGGCTTGGAAAGAATCTTGATGGGTCATCTTATTTATTCATCCAACTGTCTATTGAAAATCATTTACATGCTAGGTGCTGGAGGGCATTCAGTGAAATATAAGATGCCTTCTACCCCTTATGTACTCAGGCTCTACTTTCAGGGGCAAATGAAATGACCTTGTATAAGAATACAAGGCAGTGCTGGTTGACAGACAATGAGACTCTTGAGTTCAGAGCAGAGTAAGGGTGATGTGAGAAGCAGGCAAAGACCTCGTAGAGGAAGGAACAGTTGGAGTGGCCGTGGAAGGGAGGGCAGGGCATAGATAGGCAGGCAAAGGGAACAGCAGGAAACCAGACAGCACCTGCTGGTGATTGCAAGGACTTCGTGGACAGGTCTGCAGGTCAGCCAGCCTCGCAGCTGGCTCAGGCCATGGTGTGAGGTTGAAAGTCCTGACCGCTTTTTAGAACTGCTGATGGCTGAGGCAGGTGGTTACCTTTTGGAGGGACATACAGCTTCTTTGATCTAGTGATTTATAGAAGGCCTCTGTGATATGAACACAGGCTTATCATCTATGACTCTTCTCAAAGCACCCCATATTTTAGTCAAACACACTGCTTCCTGTTCCTTGTGGCTCAAATTTATTAACTAACATGCTGTGAGTGCAGGTGCCGAAAGATAAGATAGACCCTGAGGGCAGTATGCGATGCGGTGTCACGTCATGCTTAAAAGTTAGGACTTTGATCATTAAAGTGTTAGAAAGCCATTGGGCTAGGGCTGGGCTTTTAATTGGGGGAATGCCGTAATTAGATTTGCGCTGTATACAGATGACTGAGTACAGTGGCGATATCCACATCGTACGGTTGTTAATCACCAGAGTTCTGGAGGCAGACTGCCTGGGTTTGGATTCCTTCTCTGATCTTATGAACTCTGACTTTATTAACTTCTCTAAGTCTCAGTGACCTCATCGGTAGAATGGGGATAAAAACCATTGCCTGTCTTATAAATTTGTTGTGTGGATTAAGTGAGATAATGCATGTAACGTACTTAGTCTAGTACCTGGCATAGAGAGAGCATTTAGCATTTTTGGCTGTTATTATTATTCTTATCTCTCCAGGAATAGTATAAAAGATGGATGACTCTGCTGGCAGCTGGCAGCTGGAGGACAAAGACCAGATAGAAATCCATTCATGGCAATATTTTAAGAAAGGCATCACACACTTAATTAAGGCAATAGCATAAGGATTGAGAAGGGCAAACAAAGTTAACACCATAATGGGAGTAAAATCAATGGGACTTGGTGTCTAAGTAAAAGTGGGGGACAAAGAAGAGGGAGAAATCATGGATGATTGTAAGATTTCTAGCTGGGGTCACTGGTGGTGTGGCGCCATTGACCAAAACGCAGAACACAGCCTGAAAGCTGCAGTGCGCTTCCAACGCCTGAGGGCTTTCCCTGGTGGCAGAGGCAAAGGACATGGGAAGTGCTGGAGAATTAATGTCCTGGTAACACCCTCAACCAGTGTTTGATGGGAGTTGTGGGTAAATGCCTTGGCACCTTTGCACCACAGGTGGGATTACTCTGAGTTTTGTATTCTATTCGCAGAGTTCCCCAGTGGGATATGGCTCTAGGTTCCCATAGTGGTAACTTGTTTGATAACTAAGCCTTTTTGGCTGCCTTTTCTCCCTGGTCTCACTGCTCCAATCCCTGAGTAGCCTTTCTTGGATCACCATTCAGATAAACTATTTGCACTGACATTCTTGTCTGGGGGTTTGCCTCTGGAAGAAGTAAACCTAAGAGATTAGGAAAGGGTAAAGGAAAAAGGGAAACAGGAAAATAAATGCTGTTTTAGACATTTGAGGGGGACATGCCTTTGGGATATTCACCTGGAGGTGGTCCAGAATGCAACTGAAATAGGAAATGGAATTTTAATAAATAGCTGGGCTCTGGTATTCTAGATTGGTGAGTAAACTGTAAAAAAGTGGTAGTTGAAATCTTGGAAGAAGGCATTTCCTCAAGAATAGTTTGTAATTTATGGAATTTGAAAAAGCTAATGAAAAATGCAAAATGGACACAAAAATAATGTTCTTAGGGCTTCCCTGGTGGAGCAGTGGTTGAGAGTCCGCCTGCCGATGCAGGGGACGCGGGTTCGTGCCCTGGTCCGGGAAGATCCCACATGCCACGGAGCGGCTGGGCGCGTGAGCCATGGCCGCTGAGCCTGTGTGCCCGGAGCCTGTGCTCCGCAACGGGAGAGGCCACAACAGTGAGAGGCCCAAGTACCGCCAAAAAAAAAAATTGTTCTTGGAAAGGTGAGAGCAGAGCAAGAGGGTGATGTTATGGAAGCCAGAAGACAAAATTGTTCAGGAAGGAAGGAATTTTTTTATTAAAGTACAAATCCTTTTAGGGAAGTCCATGTTTTATCTTGGTAATGGCCAAGGTGTCTCACAGTAATAATAATAATAGTAATAAAATATTTGTTGAATAAATATCACTTTTCTCCATCCCATTCTGAAGATACAGGAAAAACAGAGGTGGTGAAATTGAGGGACCAGGAGTAACTTGACAAAAATTCTCATCTTAACACAATCTTTTTCTGTTCCTTGGTTAGTTCTCTGCCCTTGTTTGCTACACAGTGGATTCATATTGTGAAGAAATGGGTCCTATCATGTTCCCTTTACTAGCAGTTTTTATTCTACATGAGTTTATTCCCAGTATAACTAAGATCAGTTAATTTCTTCATGGAGTAAAAGTTCAAGGGGGAGAGGTCTTGAAGGAGGCTGAGGGAGAAAGGATAGGGAACTCCATGCTACATAGCTCCAGTTCTTGTTCACCCTCTTCTGCCATTACTGTTTCTCCAAAATTCTCCTTCACTACTTTATTATTGCTTCTTAGGTTGGAATAGGAAGCTGTAACATAATGTTATCATGATGTCATTACTTTCTGGCACTGAGTTTTGATATCACCTCATTTCTTTTCTTTCTCTGTGGTTTGAGACAGTACAGAGCAGTCAGAGCTTTCAGTGCCTCATATTACAACAAGCTCTTCTAAATTATGAAATATTTCCAGTCTGTTGTCAATGACCTATTTATTGTAGGTAGACTTAGATGCAATGAAATTCCTAAATGTATTCAAAATTTTCCACTGTCTTTTGGAGTTATAGGGGATTTAATTTGTAGGGCAAAGGGGCATTTACATTGTTTATGAAGGGAGGGGGAGTGCAAACACTTGTCCTAAGTTTCAGGCCTTTCCTTATTTCCTGCTCTCCTTTAATACTTTGCATCTAGTTTTGTAAGATTGTCCAGAGAAACTTTCTTCAGTCTTTTCTAGAATGAAGAAAAAGTGGCTTCTTGTTGGAAATAGAAGAGATGGACTCAGTTGTTTGCTAACAGTTCAGCCAATTTTATAAACTCCAGAAAAATCAATGTTGTTTTTAAATACATACATCATCTAAAGAATAATTTCTGACCAACTCTTTATACTTTTCAGTGTTCAGCGCCCTTAAGATTTCAGTATCCCTGAGATTGTACTTAATGCCCTGTTGCCTCCTGAAGTATCTTTTCTACATTGTCTACTGTTATACTAAGTCAATTACCAAGTTGTCTTTTCCCATTTATGTAAAGCCATTAAACCAATGTCCTGTCCTGTACAGATACAATAAGCAATCACTGACGGTTTTCCACTTGATTACATGCTTCACTGGGTGCTTCATGATTGAAAATATTCTCTCATGATTTCCTTTGTTTTATGCTCATGATCTTACCCCTGTAACATAAGGAATGATAAAGAAAGATCTGATTCAACGAGATGGCTTTTCTAGGTAGTAGCTGTACCTGTCACTCCAGTGAAATACATAACATCTTGCCCTTTACATTCAGGCTGGAATATTGGATCTGGGTTCTCCCCTGGGGGTTACTGAGTCTTTCATTTTACAAGAGGTATTACTCAGCCCTTGGGTTATGACTTCTCTGGAAGCTGCTCTTCAAAGGCCAAACATCTGCTTCTGCTGGCCTTTTCTTGTGCTTGGAAAAAGCAAAATGGCTGTTACATTTCTATTCAGTATTGTTTTTTCAACTTCCTGACCTCTTGGTTATTGGACCAGTAATTAGTGAGCTCCTACAACCCCTATGACATGGAAGCACTCAAACAGTTTTTGAAAAAATCACAGAAATGCCTTTTCTCCACCAGGAGTGTTATTTATTGGACCCAGAAATATAGTGAGACCAATGGATGCTTTGAAATGAAGGTTTTTCTTGAATTCTTGTTCTTATGTGTTTGAACTATCAACCCTTTTAAAAATCTTATAGTCGTGTTATTGCCATGGAGTGATAATCATGCCAGCCAAGTTGACCTCATGAGGAAGAAGGTACCTGCTGGGTTCAGCATTCACCTTTTTTTCCCTCTCCCAAATTCTTTCTCCAGAAGAGCAGGAGAAAATATAATTGTTAGATTAATTTATTTTGCTTAAAGTGTTTGGTCTGCTAAAATAAAATTACTTCAAGAAGAAGTAACAACTTAGGACTCATTTATTAATCACTGGTTAATTAATCACCCTGTATATAGTACCATGTGTATAAAAATGTCAGAACTGGGAGGATTGAATGCAGAGTTCAATCTTGTTCAAGTTCCTTATTTCATAGACAAAGAAAATGAAGCACAGAGTAGGTGAAGTGACTTCTCTTGATGTTGACTCCTTCTCTTAGAACTGGCACCAGAACACAGATCTTAGTACAGCTCTCTTTCTTGCTCATGAGGTCCTTCCATGAGAGCAAGTTTTGTTAGAAAAGGTAAAATCTTAAAGGTGGAAGGGAAAAAGGTCAGCCTGAGGGGCAAATGTGGCAGGGGAAGGGAAGGCTGAGATTATTACTGTAATACTTTTTCTGGGAGCTGGCTTGGTAAGGCAGTGAGTTCTTGATTCCATTTGGAACCTGGGAGGTACCTGATACTGTCTCAAATATCTCACTTTCAAAAAAGTTTGTCTTTTTAAGACTGAGTCATTTTTCCTTCTTTTGTTACTCTATTTTGGAAATCCAAAATTTACTAACAGAATTTATACAATAGAAAAGATAAAAGGACATTGGTTGGCTTTTCACCTCTGCAACCTAGAAGACAGAACCATTTCTAAGCAGATTCCTTGGGCCTTGGGTGACCGGGGGAACCTGGCTCATTCCTGTTGACATCAGAGAAGGAACACTTAGGTTGAGTCACAATGGTCAGGAAAAGAGGTGGAACCTGAGCTTGTCCTTTAAGGCCAGGCAGAATTTGAGTAGATTTTTAATCGCTGGCAGGGTAGGGGTGCTTATTAAATGCACACATTTGGAAATGAGCCTTGGTTCTCACTCTGAGTAGAGTGTTAAAGATTAGTGGGAGATGAGCTTGGTGAGCTAGAGTGGGCCTTCACTGGGGACCCCCTGAAGGTCCCCCACAGTTGTGGATAGGATCCAGTCCACAGCAGGTTCCTGAGTAGGGGAATGGCTTTGGGAATGTAACACTGTAGGAAATTCAGCCTGATGTTCTGGATGTATTGGAAGAAGTGGAAGCAATAAAAGGAAGATGCTAGAGTACACAAGACAGGGCGTGATGACCTGGCAGCCTTGCAAAGAAGAGGAATGAACCTGTGAGACAAAACCAAAGAAGCTCGGATCGTACTTGGAGTGACTGAATGCAGGAAAACATGGGAAAGACAACTTCAGGGTTTCAAAGTGGAGAGAAGGCTGGTGTCAGTGATGAATCTTATAAACATTGGGTTAAAATATAGCAGCACTTGGTGAAAAGTTGAATATCAAGGATGAAGGAAAGAGAAAAGTAAACTGTGATCGATCACAGTGTGATCGACTTTTTCAGACTTTGGCACCTACCCTCTGGTTTATTTGTCACTATCCCTGGCTGGACTGGGGACATATTGGGGGTGAGGATTATACCCCATTTCTCTGGGCCCAGCACATATCATAGAGATACATATTAGGTGCTCAGTAGGATAACTTAGACCCTGGTATCTGGGAGAATGATAATGTTATAAACAAACAATAGGGGCTTTAGATGTGGAAGGAATACCATTTAGAAATTCTATGTTTATAGAAATGGCAGGAACCTCATATAGAAAGATCTTAACTCTAGTTGGAAATACTGGATCACTGGGTGAAGTGTCAGGCCCAATGATAGAGTTGTGAATTGGCAGGATGGAATTTAGAGTTGAGTTTTGAGATTGAATGAAGTCTCTGAGAATGGGGAATTAAGGAGGAAAGCATACAAGGTTTGACTATAAACTGTCAGTTCCCACAAGAGTGATGTCTGAAAAAAATTGTATGTAAATTCACTGTTCATTGTTGAGTTTAGGAGCTTCTGTTTGCCCAGCAATGTTAATTCCCTAGTTTATTTGATATATTTTTTCTCTTTATTTCTATTCTCGAAAAGCAGAGGACAGCATCTTAACTAGGTCAAGAGGAGGACAGGAAGGGCCAGGCAGCTCAGTCCCCTTGCTGTCCTCAGTGAGGCTCATTAACCTTGAGGCATCAGCACTAAGGGGAGGACTTGGAGATTAATGGAACAATGATGAAAGAGGAAAAAATGCAAAACCTAAGAAAATAAGACAAAGTTGCAAAAGAAGCCTTCTCAGCCAGAATAATTTACAATTGTACATGAGGGATGAAATTTTTATTGTAATTTTTTGTTCCTAATATATGAAGAGAGAGTAAGCCCAGTAGAGAGCCTGAGAGAGCAGATTATGGAAAAATGTCATCGGAATGTCTGAAAGATCAAATTATCTTTTCATTACTACATTTTAAAAAGAGGAACATTTCAGAGACTGAAATATGTTCTGTTTTTCTGGGGAATTATATTGTTAAAAGCCCATTATAGCTTCTTTCTTGATATTAATGTACTTGGTAGGCCTGGTGAATCATGGCCAAAGACGTTGCTACACAAATCAAAAAACATTTAATGAAGATTACAGTTGAGTAGTGCAAGAGGGTAGAAGTGTGATGGCCTTGAGCTGTATGAACATTTCTCAAAACCATGGGTGCTTGACTCATCTGGAACCCAGATCAGCCTCAGGGTCTGTAGTATGACTAGTACTACATAATGAAAAATGAGGCTGGATGGAGTGGTGAGAAGTGTGACTGGGGGATCACCAGTGACCTGGTTATGTAGTCCTTGCCTGTAAGTCTGTTTAAGGAGTTTGGACTTTCTTGAGGAAGTAAAATGATCCATTCTCCGTTTTAGACATCTCTGTCTGGCTGAAGTTTGGTGATTGTACTGTTACAAACATTGGTGGGAGACAAATAGTGTAGGTGAGAGAACTAAGATAAAAGCAGTGGGGCTGGAGAGAAGTTGGCAGATTTGGGAGTTATCTAGAATTACAGGGATGATGGATTGGGTGTAAAGTGGGAGTGTCAAGAATGACTTCCTAGACCCCTCTTTGGCTTGAGCCGCTGGGTAGATAAAGGTGCTGCTCACTGAGAGAGGGAATACTGCAGAATATACCAGCTCTGGGATATTAAAGAATTTTAAAAGATTTTTTAAAGTTGGAAAACACCATCTTAATGTAGGTATACAGTTCAGTAGTGTTAAGTACATTCACATTGTTGTACAACCAATCTGCAGAACTTTTTTCATCTTGTAAAACTGAAACTCTATGTCCATTAGACAGCTCTCCATTCTTTCCTCACCCAGCCCCCGGAAACAACTATTCTGCTTTCCGCCTCTATGAATTTAACGACTCTAGGTAGGTACCTCATATAAGTGGAATCAAACAGTATTTGTCTTTTTCTGACTGGTTCAATTAGCATAATGTCCTCAAGATTCATCCATGTTGTAGTGTGTGTCAGAACTTCCTTCCTTTGTAGGAAGACTTTGCAAAAAAATCCTCTGTTACTACATAGGAATATATTCTATTCTATTCCATTTCATTAAAAATCAATTTATTTCATGGCCCATTAAATAAATTGATTTTATGACTTACAAGTAATTTACAATGTAGAATTTGAAAAATGCTCTTCTAAAATGCCTTTCTGCCTGGTAAAACTACTAGAATGCTAAAATTTTCATTTCCTGGACTCCTTTGATAAGGGCTCAGATGTGATTAGATTTTGCCAATCAAATGCACTTGCATGAAATTAGAGGCCATGTTTCAACTTTTCTTCCTCTTGTTTTCTCCTGGAAAACAGAGTTGTGGAGACCCTGGGTTTACCTATAGCGGAATTCTTGTGTCCAATTATTAGCTTTGTAGGCGTTGAGAGGTAGGGCTTGGAGCATCACTAAGATGTACGTTCCTGAAGTCAGAATTCCAGTGGCAGCTTCCTGATTGCCCTATTTCCTGATTGTGGTCTTGGCAGGTCAGTTCTGAAGTGGTTTGATAGGAGTCATTCCACAAAGCCCAACCTAGAGCTCTACCGTTGATTTTGTAAGTACCCAAAGCTCTTTTTTTAAACTTCTTTCTTTGGAAAGTAATTTCCATTTTCTGCAAATCAACCCTGACTGGGATGGTATTATAACCCTATGGGTATAATCAGTGAGAAGATCTCTTTTAAAATACATGGGCAAATCACAGCTACAGATCTGGATGGGACTGGGCCTGAGGGTAAACATAATGTACAGTCATATCAGAGATGCAGAATCTTTCTCTTTTGAGCAATTCTGACATCAAGTCACTATAGAGCTCTTGGAGATGACAATGAAGTCTTAATGATCTTCATTGCTTTATTGAGTACTTAAAAATCACAGATATTACAGGCCATTAAAAAAATAGGTACTTTGTATGATATATTTGTTTGAATATAGTTGGGATACATATTCAGTTTGAGGGTAATATTCTTTGCATTCTTTAGTCTTTGAGAACCCTAAGGAACAAAGAGTTTTAAAAGCACAGGTTGACTGTATGTGTAAGCATATATACATGTGTATACTTATATGTAGGTAAAGTATGAAAAATATTTAACTATTGGTGTGACCCAGTCACTGACAAATTAGACAGTGAGAATTGATGCTAGCCATAAACACCCTAGGCAGCTGAGCTGGTGCCCCAGAGGCTGATCATCACCATGTTTATTAATGATAATTTAGTTGTCCAGAAAGAAGTTTGTTTACAAAACTACAAAAAGATGAAATAATATAAACATAGAAAGGTAAATAAATTTGGCCAAAGGAAAAAAGAAAGTAGGAAAGACAAGATGAAGCAGTGGAAAAAATGGATATACTATAATATGCGTATTGTAAGATCTTAGAGACATTTTAGGGACAGAAGGAAAAGGAGGGTGCCTTTCATCATACTCCACCAGGGGGCACTGAACCTGTGATGTCTACTGCTTCCTTCTGCAGCATTTGAGGTCAGCCACATTCTCCATAAGTCCAGATTGACCATGTATATGTTAACCATGGGTTAAAGAATTATCTTTCAATCCTTAGGAAAATTCAGAGCATTTTTCATTTCCTGACACAGAAATTCTCCTGATCTCTCTCTTTTTCCAGAGGGCAGAGGGAAAAATAAATGAGAAATGGCTCCTTAGCACAGAAAGAGCAAATTTGAGTTCATCTTCATTATGGCAGATTGGATCTGAGTCATGGTGACCACTTAGGCATCATGCAATTGAGTGATAAAAGCAGGGTCTGTTTTTCAGCTTCAGCCTCTTAACTAGCTACGAACAATCCCTAATAATCACCAGGTTGACTCTTTCATGCACTGTTTCTCTTATCAGCCTAGTTCACAGATTTGCTTTGTGGAATTGTGTTTATCCTCTATATTCTTTGAAATACTTGGCCTCAAACACTTGCTGAGGGGAGAAATTCTAATGAGTGAATAAAGTTAGTGCCTCTAAATGAGTAGCTCTGAATAGTATATAGTTAATGTACAAAGAACAGTGCTGGCATATAGCAAGTGCTATAAAAGTACAGTAGTCCCCTCTCATCCCTGGCTTTGTTTTCCACAGTTTCAGTTACTCTTGGTCAACCACAATCCGAAAATAGTAAATGGAAAATACCAGAAATTAACAATTCATAGGTTTTAAATTGCACGCCATTCTGAGTAGTGTGATGGAATCTTTCACCGTCCGGTTTCAACCCACACAGGACGTGAATCATCCTTTTGTCCAGCATATCCCGCCAGTTAGTCACTTAAAAGCTCTCTCGGTTATCAGATTGACTGTGGTGGTATTACAGTGCTTGCGTTCAAGTAACCCTTATTTTACTTAATAATAGACCCAAAGCACAAGAGTAGTAATGCTGGCCATTTGGATATGCCAAAGAGAAATTGTGAAGTGCTTCCTTTAAGTGAAAATGTGATAGTTCTCGACTTAATAAGGAAAGAAAAAAAAATCATAGGCTGAGGTGCTAAGATGTATGTTAAGAACGAATCTTCGGTCCATGAAATTGTGAAAAAGGAAAAAGAAATTCATGCTACTTTTACTGTCACACCTCAAACGGCAAAAATTACAGCCACAGTGTATAAGTTGCTCAGTTAAGATGGAAAAGTCATTAAATTTGTATAATAAGATATCTTGAGAGAGAGAGAAGTTATAAAATAACTTTTATTATAGTATATTGTTATACTTATTCTATTTTATTATTAGTTATTGTTAATTTCTTACTGTGCCTGATTTATAAATTAAAGTTTATCATAGGTTTGTATGTATAGGAAAAATCATAGTATATATAGCATTCAGCACTATCCACTGGGGGTCTTGGAATGTATCCCTTGTGGATAAGGTGGGGACTACTGTAATTGCTATTATGCTGTTCACAATGAACTATTAGAAATACTTCTCATTCCCCATATTAGTCCTTACATCCAAAAGCCGTATAGTTAAAGAGATAGGATCACCTACAGTCCCAGCAGTCTTTATAGCTGTTTTTACTCCTCAGACAAAGGTCAAAAAACAGTAAGATTTTAGTGTGTTAACTGCTAATCTGCCACGTGGTTGAAACAAGAGAATCTGCAGGGCTTTAGGATTTAAACCTGAAACCAGAGATTAACGTCGAATGCTTTTTTCCTTTTTTTTTTTTGAAGCAGGTATTCTCCTCAGGCTAAATCATTACCCTGAGGCTACTGGAAAGTCATAGAAATTGAAATACAGAAAGATATATTTAGAAGTCTCCTAAATAGAGGGCTTCATGATAAATTTTGACAAATAACCGCTTAAACCTCTTTGAGAACATCTAAGTGAAATTGACATCCTTAACCCTTTCTTGCTAATGATAATAATAATAATTAACAGCAACGACAGCCAACATTTATTGAACACCTAATTATGCGTCAGGGGCTGTGCTAAGTACATCAAATCTGTTGCATTTTGTAAACCTCACAACTACCTTTTGAAGTAAGTACAGGTTTTACAAGTGATGAGTACAGGTTTTACAAGTGATGAAACAGTACAGAGAAGTGAAGTAACTTGCTAGAAGTCTCATATATAGTGTGTGGTGGAGCAGGTTTAAAATCCAGGTCATCTAACTCGAGAGGCACTCATAATTTCTATGTCCTGCTTTTCTGTATCCATACAGCTAAAGAAACACGAATCAAGCAACTCCACGCTGTGGCTTCTGGGATGACTCAATGGCTCATGATCATTGGATCATATATGAAACCTATTTACCGTAATCAGAATTGGTAGTGGATAGGTTAATCTGAAAAGTCCGTGTGTGTGGAGGAATCATGACAAATGATAAATACAGATTATTTTGGTGTCCTTGAAAACAGCTTTTTATACACAATAAAGATTGTTTAGGGGTTACTTTGGATTTTTAAATTAACCTTTGAGGTATTAAAGTAATAATATGATGAATCTAATTTTTTCTTAAATATTTCAATTTAATTTAAAATATTATTATTATACATATAAATCTAGGAAATTTCAACAGTTACTTTTAAGGGAGGTTTTAAACTTCTTTTACAACTTATAGATGAAAATTCTCCTAAGCATTTAAAATATAAATGTGATAATAGTAGTATAATAAAAACGTCACTAATAAATTCTTTTTAAAGATTTTGACAAAATTCCACTTCAAGTACTCAAATAACTCTCATATGGTAATGAAATGAAGTACAAATACGGTAATTCTGAGTTCTCTTAACACTCCAATAGTATTATCAAACTTAAAAAATTTTTATATATTATACTAAAAATCAGACAAATCAATCAATTAATTATACATTTTTTATTGTGGTAAAATACAAACCAAAATTCAGCACCAGCCATTTTAAAGTGTACAGTTCAGTGGTATGAAATATATTCACGTTGTTGTACAACCATCAACACCATCCATCTCCATTAACTCTTTTCGTCTTGTGAAACTGAAACTTTATACCTTTAAACAATAACTCCCCATTCCCCTGCTAACCCCCAGCTCCTGGAAACTACTATTATATTTTCTGTCTTTATGATTTTGACTATCAAAGTACCTCCTATAAGTGGAATCATACAGTATTTGTCTTTTTGTGACTGGCTTATTTCACTTGGCATAATGCCCTCAAGGTTCATCCATGTCATAGCATGTGTCAGAACTTCCTTCTTTTGTAAGGGCTGAATACTATTACATTGTATGTATGTATATACCACATTTTGTTTATCTATTTATCTGTTGAAGGACTCTGGGCTTGCTTCCATGGTTTAGTTATTGTGCATAACTGCTATGAACAGAGGTTTACAAATATCTCTTCAAAACTCTGCTTTTAATTCTCCTGGGTATATCCCCAGAAGTGAAATTGCTGGATTATATGGGAATTCTATTTTCAATGTTTTTGAGGAATTGCCATACTGTTTTCCACAGAGGGTGTACCGTTTTATGTACATTTCCACCAATAGTGCACAAGGTTTCCAATTTCTCCACATCTTTGCTAACACCTGTTGTTTTCTGTTTTTTTGATAGTAGCCATTCTAATGGATGTGAGGTGGTATCTCATTGTAATTTTGATTTGCGTTTCCCTAATAATTAGTGATGTTGAGCATCTTTTTATGTGCTTATTGGCCATTCATATATCTTCTTTGGAGAAATGTCTATTCAGGTCCTTTGCTCATTTTTGAATAAGGTTGTTTCTTTTTTTATCGTTGAGTTTTAGTGATTCTTTATGCATTCTGGATATTAATTCTTAGTAAAATATATGATCTGCAAATATTTTCTCCCATTCTGTAAGATGCCTTTTTACTCTGTAGATAGTGTCTTTTGATGCACAAAATTTTTCAGTTTTCATGCAGTCCAGTTGGTCTATTTTTTCTTGTGCTACCTTTGCCTTTGGTATCATATCCAATAAATCATTGCCAAATACAATGTCGTGAATCCTTTTCCTGTGTTTTATCCTAAGACTTTTATTGTTTTAAGTCTTTAAGTCCTTGATTCATTTTTACTAAATTTTTGTGTATGGCATTAGGTGAGTCCAACTTCATTCTTTTGTATGTGGCTATCCAGTTTTCCCAGCATCATCTGTTGAAAACACTTTCCCCAATTAATGGTCTTGGTGTCCTTATCCAAAATAATTTGACATATATACAAGGATTTATTTCTTGCCTCTCTATTTCATTGGTCTACATGTCTCTCTTTATGCCAACATCACATTGTTTTGATTACTGTAGACTTGTAGTAAGTTTTGAAATTGTAAAGTGAGAATCCTCAAGTTTTGTTCTTCTTTTTTAAGATTGTTTTGGCTATTCAGGTTCCCTTGAGATTCCATATGAACTTTAGGATGGGTTTTTCTGTTTCTGCAAAAAAAAACATCATTGGGATTTTGATAGAGATTACATTGAATCTGTAGATCGCTTTGGGTAGTATTGATATTTTAACAATATTAAATCTTCCAATCCATGAACATGGGGTGTCTTTCCATTTATTTTATGGCTTCTTCAGTTTCTCTCAGCAGTGTTTTGTAGTTTTCACTGTACAAGTCTTTCATCTGCTTTGTTAATTCCTAAGTATTTATTCTTTTTCATGCTATTATAAGTGAAATTGTTTTTGCAATTTTCTTTTCAAATTGTTCATAGTTTGTGTATAGAAATGCAACTGATTTTTGTATGTTGACTGTGTATCCTGCTACCTTGCTGAATTCATTTATTAGTGCTAAAAGCTTTTTTTGTGTGAAATCTTTAGGACTTTATACATATAAGATCATATCATCCACAAACAGAGGTAATTTTACTTCTCCCCTTTCAAATTGGATTTCTTTTTTTTTTTTCTTTTTTGCCTAATTGCTCTGGCTATTACAATGTTCAAGTACGATGTTGAATAGCAGTGTTGAAAACAGGCATTCTTGCCTTGTTCTTGATCTTAGAGGAAAAGCTTTCTGTCTTTCACCATTGAGTATGATGTTTGCTATTGGTTTTTCTTATATACATTTTATTATGTTGAGGTAGTTTCCATCTAGTCCTAGTTTACTGGTGTTTTATCATGAAAGGGTGTTGAATTTTGTCAAATTGAGATGATGATATTTTTTCCCCCTTCATTGTGTTGATGTGGCATATTACATTGTCTTTTTTTTATATGTTGATCAATTCCTGCATTCCAGGAATAAATCTCACTTGGTTATGGTGTATAATCCTTTTTATATACTACTGAATTCTGTTTGCTAGTATTTTGTTGTACATTTTTGTATCAGTGTTCATAAGTGTTGTTGGTCTGTAGTTTTATTTTCTTGTAGTGTATTCATCTGGCTTTGGAATCAGGGTAATGCTGGCCTCAGAGAATGAGGATGTCTTCCCTCCTCTTTAATTTTTGGGAAATGTTTGAGAAATAGGCATTAGTTATTCTTTAGATGTTTGGTTGAATTCACCAGTGAAGTTATCAGGTCCAGGGCTTTTCTTTGTTGGGAGAGTTTTGATTACTGATTCCATCTCCTTACTAGTTATATATAGGTCTATTTAGATTTTCTATTTCTCATGATTTAGTCTTGTGTTTCTAGTAGGTTTTGTGTTTCTAGAAATTTGTCCATTTCATCTAGGTTATCCAACTTGTTGGTTCACAGTTTTTCATAGTGTTCCCTTATAATCCTTTTTATTTCTGTAGAATCTGTAGTAATGTCTACACTTTCTTTTCTGATTTTAATAATTTGAGTCTTCTCTCTTTTTTTATCAGTCCATGTAGTAAAGTTTGTCAGTTTTGTTGATTCTTTTTTTTTTTTCTTTGCGGTACGTGGGCCTCTCACTGTTGTGGCCTCTCCCATTGCGGAGCACGGGCTCCGGACGCGCAGGCTCAGTGGCCATGGCTCATGGGCCTAGCCGCTCCGTGGCATGTGGGATCTTCCCGGACCGGGGCACAAACCCATGTGCCCTGCGTCGGCAGGTGGACTCTCAACCACTGCGCCACCAGGGAAGCCCTTGTTGATTCTTTTGGGGAACCAATTTTTGATTTCGTTGATTTTCTATTTTTAAAAATTCTTTATTTTATTTATCTCTGCTTTAGTCTTTAATATTTCCTTCCTTCTGCTAGCTTTGTGTTTCTATTTCTATTTCCTTAGGGGGTTGATTGATGCTATATTTGGAGACAGCAGAAGTTAGGAAAAGCAAAGGGTATTGGGTGTATATGTGTGTGTGTGGGATCCTTATTACTCAAACAACCCTCACCTTCCATCATCCCAACCATGGGTCACTCTCAAGGGAATAACTGTTAGCGCAGTTATTTGTCTAATGTGTGTGTGGTGGGGAGAGGAGTGGGAGCACAGAGATAGTTGGCACTTTAATATACATTTTATGGAACATAAAGAATAACAATTTCCTGCCTTGAAATCCAAATGTGGTTACAAGCCCAGAACCTCTGAGTAGATAAATTAGGCATCTGGAGCCCAAAACCAAACCCAAAACCAAACAAACAATCAAAGAAGCAAAACAAAAACAAAACAAAAAAAACTACAAATTTATGTGAAAGATGTCCAGAATCTATGAGGTTGAGCCAACAAAAGATTCAGAGGAATTAAATTCTGATTCTTTTCTTTTTTTTTTTAACATCTTTTTTTTTTTTTTAACATCTTTATTGGAGTATAATTGCTTTACAATGGTATGTTAGCTTCAGCTTCACAACAAAATGAATCAGTTATATACATACATATATTCCCATATCTCTTCCCGCTTGCGTCTCCCTCCCTCCCACCCTCCCTATCCCACCCCTCCAGGCGGTCACAAAGCACCGAGCTGATCTCCCTGTGCTATGCGGCTGCTTCCCACTAGCTATTTACCTTACGTTTGGTAGTGTATATATGTCCATGCCTCTCTATCGCTTTGTCACCGTTTACCCTTCCCCCTCCCCATAACCTCAAGTCCATTCTCTAGTAAGTCTGTGTCTTTATTCCTGTTTCACCCCTAGGTTTTTCATGACATTTTTTTTTTAAATTCCATATATATGTGTTAGCATACGGTATTTGTCTCTCTCTTTCTGACTTACTTCACTCTGTATGACAGACTCTAGGTCTATCCACCTCATTACAAATAGCTCAATTTCGTCTCTTTTTATGGCTGAGTAATATTCCATTGTATATATGTGCCACATCTTCTTTATCCATTCATCCGATGATGGACACTTAGGTTGTTTCCATCTCCGGGCTATTGTAAATAGAGCTGCAATGAACATTTTGGTACATGACTCTTTTTGAATTATGGTTTTCTCAGGGTATATGCCCAGTAGTGGGATTGCTGGGTCATATGGTAGTCCTATTTGTAGCTTTTTAAGGAACCTCCATACTGTTCTCCACAGTGGCTGTATCAATTTACATTCCCACCAACAGTGTAAGAGGGTTCCCTTTTCTCCACACCCTCTCCAGCATTTATTGTTTCTAGATTTTTTGATGATGGCCATTCTGACTGGTGTGAGATGATATCTCATTGTAGTTTTGATTAGCATTTCTCTCATGATTAGTGATGTTGAGCATTCTTTCATGTGTTTGTTGGCACTCTGTATATCTTCTTTGGAGAAATGTCTATTTAGGTCTTCTGCCCATTTTTGGATTGGGTTGTTTGTTTTTTTGTTATTAAGCTGCATGAGCTGCTTATAAATTTTGGAGATCAATCCTTTGTCAGTTGCTTCATTTGCAAATATTTTTTCCCATTCTGAGGGTTGTCTTTTGGTCTTCTTTATGGTTTCCTTTGCTGCGCAAAAGCTTTTAAGTTTCATTAGGTCCCATTTGTTTACTCTTGTTTTTATTTCCATTTCTCTAGGAGGTGGGTCAAAAAGGACCTTGCTGTGATTTATGTCATAGAGTGTTCTGCCTATGTTTTCCTCTAAGAGTTTGATAGTTTCTGGCCTTACATTTAGGTCTTTAATCCATTTTGAGCTTATTTTTGTGTATGGTGTTAGGGAGTGATCTAATTTCATACCTTTACATGTAGCTGTCCAGTTTTCCCAGCACCACTTATTGAATAGGCTGTCCTTTCTCCACTGTACATTTCTGCCTCCTTTGTCAAAGATAAGGTGACCATATGTGCGTGGGTTTATCTCTGGGCTTTCTATCCTGTTCCATTGATCTATCTTTCTGTTTTTGTGCCAGTACCATACCATCTTGATAACTGTAGTTTTGTAGTATAGTCTGAAGTCTGGGAGCCTGATTCCTCCTTTTTAACATCTTTAATTGCTTTACAGTATAATTGCTTTACAGTGGTATGTTAGTTTCTGCTCTATAACAAAGTGAATCAGCTATACATATATCCCCATATCTCTTCCCTCTTGCGTCTGCCTCCCATCCTCCCTATCCCACCCCTCTAAGTGGACACAAAGCACCAAGCTGATCTCCCTGTGCTATGCAGCTGCTTCCCACTATCTATTTTACATTTGGTAGTGTATATATGTCAATGCTACTCTCTCACTTCATCCCAGGTTACCCTTCCTCCTCCCTGTGTCCTCAAGTCCATTCTCTATGTCTGCATCTTTATTCCTGTCCTGCTCCTAGGTTCTTCAGAACCATTTTTTTTTTTAGATTCCATATATATGTGTTAGCATATGGTATTTGTTTTTCTCTTTCTGACTTACTTCACTCTGATTGTTTTCTTTATCACCATATACTCTTCACAATAATCGTATGGAGTAGGTACTATTTTGCAAATGAGAAAATTAAGACTCAAATGTATAAAATAATGTAATGGATTGCACAGAAAGAAAATTAGAAACTCAGCCCAGGTTCCCTTACTTCAAATCCAGTACTTCCACTCTGCCAAGATCTCGTACTTTTTGGCAAATGAGAGCCAGGAAAGAGAATTTCATGTTACTTAGCTACATAGAATTTGGAAATGGTGCTTTGAGCACTGGCTGGACATAGAGCGTGGCACCCTAGCGAGAATGTGTCTTCTGGGATTCCCTGTTGTGCTCATGAATAAGACTCTATATTTTGGACAAAATAGAAAGCTCTGAGCCTCAATTTCCTCTTGCAAGTGAAGATAAATTATATTTCACATTTATTTATTTTCTGTCTCCTCACTAGAATGTCACCTCTGTGAGGGCAGGGACCGTTATCCTCCCTAAGTAGAGGCAGTTATTAAATATTTGTTGAATGTGGGAAATGAATGACTATACCCTGTTCTTGTCACCTCTGTTAGTTTCTTTAGGGCTGCTGTAACAAAGGAACACAGATCAGGTGGCTTAGAACAACAGAAAGTTATTGTCTCACAGTTCTGGAAGTCCGAGATCAAGACGTCGGCAGTGTTGGTTCCTTCTGAGGGCTGTGAAGGAGAATCTGTTCCATGCCTCTTTCCTTGATTCTGGTGGTTTCCTGGCAGTCTTTGGTGTTCCTTGACTTCTGCTGCACAACCCCCATCTCTACCTTCATCTTCAAGTGGTGTTCTCCTTGTGTGTGGGTCTATGTCAAATTTCTCTTCTATAAGGACACCAGTCATATTGGATTAGGAGCCCATTCTACTCCAGTATGACCTCATCCTAACAATGACCCTACTTCAAAATAAGGTCACATTCTGAGGTATTGGGTGTTAGGACTTCAACATATGAATGGAGGGGGGCAACAGTTCAACCCATAACATCACCCAAACACACACTTGAATAAAATATAGTCCTTGCTTTGAGGAGCTCATAAAATCCCAAATATGACTTAAGAGGCAATTCCAGAGGATGCTCATAAAGTTTGAGCAACAAATGGGTTTTATGCACAATAGGTTAAGGAACTTTTGAGTTAAAACATTTAAGGAGCATTCTTTATTTCAGACTTTCTCAAGACTTTAGAATGTGAATGCATGTTGTGTAACACCCTTTTCATGGAGGATCTCACATGATCAATTCTGAGAAATGCTGGCAGAGTTAGAAAAACACTGAGTTGGGAAGTTGGTCTTGGAAAATATTTGGTGTTTTCTCCTCAGCTTCTTCATTTATAAAACATACCAACCTTCTGCAGAAACTGCTACTGAGGGTTGTTTCAAGGATCAAATAAGATCAGGTTTCTAAAAGTGATTAAAATTAGTAAAGGATTATAGATATATTTAGAGCACACCTAAAATCATAATCAGGAATGTACAACTTGAATCAGGTGGATAAAGATATTAGCTTTAGTGTCTAGATTTAGAAATTGGTATAGCAGGAAATTTAAAAATGTATCTTAATTGCTTATTTGGAATAAACATGTAGCTTTTCTACTTCTTTGCTCATCTGCTATGTTTTGCTTCCTGGTCATTGTTGCCTGCAGCATGGACTGACACATTTGCTATGTGGGCTCCACGACAACACATTTCCATAGCTCATCCTGCCATTGCTGCACTGTAGCCAATTTGGTAAAGGACCCCTGACTTCTATGGTGAGGGAAAAAGTGCAAATGGGAGGAAAGCTAAATGTCTTGATTTGGGGAGAGCAGCACCTTATTTATCTCAGAGCTACATTCTAATCTGCCACTCTTTTCTATTTACATCCCAGGAAATAGCTGAAGGTTACTCAGCTTTCTAGGAGCTTGGAGAAAACTGGTCTGAGTTTTAGTCTCTCTCATCAATAGGGATATGAAAATGCGTATGTGTGTTCCCAGTTGTTAATCCTGCCTGGCCAGAGTAGGAGAGAAAGCAAGTGGCAGATTATGAGATGAAAAGTACATCAATGCCTGTTTTTAGAATAGGTGTTGTTGGATTAAAAATGAAATGCAGGCATGAAAGTGAATGCTCTTCAGTCCTTTTCCTTAACAAAGGAGATGTGCATCTAATTCAGACTGATGGAATTTTTGGTGATAACCATGGTTACTAAAAATGGATCACTTTATACTCATTGAGAGAAAGCAGCATGACAACAGTTGCTCATTTCACAATGGTAAAACTCGTCATGGCAACTAAAAATGGAAGAGACATCTTATGTTTGAGAGCAACTTATTTCAGCCTGAGATTATCCATTTAAGCTAAACAACATGATGAGATGCTTAAACTCAACAACATGATGGGATGCTAAAATTTGGTAAACACTGAGACATGTACTTGAATGAGGAAACATCATGATGTAAGCATGGCAAAAATGGTTTGGGGAGGGCTTCCCTGGTGGTGCAGTGGTTGAGAGTCCGCCTGCCGATGCAAGGGACACGGGTTTGTGCCCCGGTCTGGGAAGATCCCACATGCCACGGAGCGGCTGGGCCCGTGAGCCGTGGCCGCTGAGCCTGCGCGTCCAGAGCCTGTGCTCCGCAACAGGAGAGCCCACAACAGTGAGAGGCCCGCGTACCGCAAAAAAAAAAAAAAAAAAAAAAAATCGTTTGGGGAAGTGGAACAAGATGCTTTTTTCTTTAGTACATTTATTAGGCATAGACTGGATCCAGATAATGGGACAATAGCACTAATCCCACATATAGACAGTAACAGAAATTCTATTTACTAGATTGTTCTCCAGTATTACAACAAGAGTTTTTATTTTGAGAATATCCACACACAAATACATCTGATGAAAGAAAATTGATGTTTAGATTCCTTCCACATTTTGACAATATAGAATACTGATTTGTATTACTTGACCTACTCCCTGAAAAGGAGAAAGCACTTACCTCTCAGTATTCAATACATTTATACTTGAATTTGATGTAACCAGGAGGAATTTATCTAGTAGCCACTGGAAACAGAACTCTTGGGTTTTAGGAGCTTCCCTGCTCTTGAGCAAAGCTTGCTCAGGATCCATAAAATATCTGCCCATTTTATAAAGCCCTTAGAAAGTTCCTTCCAATAGGATGCAAATACAAAGTGTAGTTTGAGTTTTTTGTCTTTATTCAATAACTTTTTCCATAAATATTTATTGAATGTCAGTTATGTGATAGGCAGTTTTAACCCCCCCTCCTTATTTAAATGTAAGGCACTCTCCTTCCAACTGATAAACGAATGTATTAAAAATTTTTTTTTCCGTGTTTACATAGTTTTATTTATTTATTTTTAATTTTTTATGAAGTGTGATTGATTTACAATGTTGTGTTAGTTTCAGGTGTACAGCAAAGTGATTCAGTTATACGTATACATACATCTAAAGAATCTTTTTCAGATTCTTTTCCCATTTAGGTTATAACAGAATATTGAGCAGAGTTCCCTGTGGTATGCAGTAGGTCCTTGTTGATTATTTTATGTATAGTAGTGTGTATATGTTATGTATGAATGTATTTTAAATAGTGGTCACAATGCACAAACCTTAGAATATTTAGGTTGAACCGTATGGAATTTCCATATTTGACCACTATTTACTTATAAAATTCCATAAATTTTGACATACACACACACACACACACACACACACACACACACGGACACACACACACATACACACACACACTTCAGCTAAAGCAAAGTTTGCTTTTATAGCCCTGGCTTTATTATATATTCTTTTCATTGCTTATTTCTATTAATTTCACTAATGTATGGAATATGGCTGAATTAACTTGCTGCATAACAAACAAGTGCAGAATCTCAGTGACACATAACAGTAAACACAGGAGGCACTCTGCTTATGCTCCAGATCTTCTGGTCTGCTTGATATATCTCTTAACCTCCTTGGCCCAGCAGACTCCCAATGCATGTCTGTGTCATGGCAGTGTTAGAGGTGCAAGAGGGCGAGCAAAATGTGCAAGGCTTCTTAAGGCCTGGATGCGGAACTGGCACAATGTCCCTTCCAACACGCCATTCCATTGGCCAAAATAAGTAAGTAAGACATGAATACAGAGAGGAGGTGAAGAATTGAGGTCAATAGTACAAATCTGCACAATGACCTAGCACTGAAAAGCAATACGTTACCTCTTTATGTCACTGAAGGTTGCTAGGACAGTACCTTCCTATAAAAAAGGAAAACGTCATCATAGTTGTCATCATCATCAACACCTTGATCTCAAACACATATCATGCTTTCTACATGTCAACACCTCTTCTAAAAGCTTTACATTTCATTTTTGCAACAACTCTATGAGGTCGTCACTACTACCATTTCCTCCATTTACAGCTAAGGAAACAAGGCACGGAGAAATTAGTAAAGATGTTCATTGTTTTCCAAGAAATCGAGAATATTGGATGTTTCAAACTGCACTGTCGTAGCATAGAATCATCTATTGGAGGATGTGACTATGTTTAAGAGATTTTAACTTCTTGTCAGGGCACTTATCTGCCCTCTAAGTCACAGAGAGGAGGAATGTCTCCACAGTTGGTGGGGTGACGGCAGCCCAAACGTACGTTCTGTTGGTTACTCTCCAATTCAGTGGCTTAGTCAAACAGGTATTTTTCTGGAATGTTTAGCCCATTTTTCTACCTGGGAACAAGAGTCAGGACTACCATTCACCATTGTTCTTTTCTTTCTTAGTGATTGTTTTGTTCATCCAGTGTAGTTCTCCTTTTAGCACACTGGGTAAGATTCCACTTAAACGTATCGTCAAAAGGCTTTTATGTACTTTTACATCCAATAAATTAATACATCCACCAATTCTATCTGTGATACTTACCCCTTTGCTCTATAGAACATGATGACTTTCCCTTTGGCTACAGGACTAACTTGACACAGAGAGAACCAGAGAGCCAGGACCAGGGTAGAGCAGGAAAAAAAATGGACTCCGGAAGCATTCATTTCCACTTAGAACCTAGATAAGAAACTACAAGCTAGTCTGGTCCAGTGTGAGAAATCACTCTCAGTATTTTACATAAAGAAGAATCAAGGCTTCAAAGGAATATGTGATAACATATATAGTCACATAATTTTTGGTAAGTCCTTATACATGATTAATTCTTACAGGATTTTAAAAAATCCTTGAATTTAATTTTTTAGATGTGCTCCCCCAATTTTTTGACTCAATGTTTTTCTTGCCACAAATACTTTGTATTAAAAACTTTTTACTGAATATATTAAATTGTAGCTTTTCCCTATACTATTTTCATTTCTAGACATTTAAGAATTATTTACATATTCAAGAATTAGGAAAATTCTTCCTAATTTTGTTCAATAGTCAAGTTTCCCAGGATGCCTTACCTCCTGGGTGCTGGACTGGCTTCTAGAGCCTTGAGTAAACAAGGCTAAGGGCTCCTTGCTTCAGTGCAGTGCTTTAGGGTTTACCTTGGAAATCGGACCTTGACATCCCAGCATCTGCAGGGTGGATGACACAGATTCTATTTGGAAACGAATGCTGTGAGTTTTAGAGTAGTACCCAAGAGCTGCTCTTTCCAGGCTCTTCCCAAACCATCAAAGAATTGCCACTAGCTAGAAACGTTTAAGAAGTGCATTTGGTAATGTTATCCTTTTGAGGAATCATTCCTGTCAGAAACTTTCTGGCTTCTCAGCTTTCACTGCAATGATATTACTGGATTACAAGCAAGCATCTCATTAGGGAGTAGAGGTGGTGTCTGTCTCATTTTTCAGAGACCCCAACACCAAGTGTGGGTCTTGGCCAGCAGGGGGAGCGAGACAAAGGCAATGTGAGGTTGGGGGTACAGCCTCACCGCCTCAGCATTGATTTGCTTTGGCAAAACATTCATTCATTTTTTAATTCAAAAAATGTTTATTAACTGCTATTATGGGCTTGGAACTGTGCTCGGCACTGGAAATAAAACAGGAAACTAGAGAAGTGTGATCCCTAACTTCCTAGAGTTTTGGGGATGGAGGATGATAATCGCTAATAAATTACAAACAAACCGACACATAAGTAAAATAGTTTCAAATTGTGAACTCTGCTAAGCAGAAGCCAAGGGGACTGAGATAGGGAATAATTGGCAGGGGGAGAACTGAGAGAGTCACACTTGCGCCTCATGTTTCCTTCTCAGGGGTCTGTGAACAAGGCCCCCCTCCTCATGCTCAGATAGGAAATCATCTAAAAGAGTTGCTTTAAAAAATGATGGGTGAAACGATGATTCATGTACAACAAGGTTCTCTGGAGACTTTGACATTCTGCTCTCTAACTCCCAGAATCTTGACTTTCTTGAATGCCAGGACCCTGTTGAGCTGAAAAATCTTTCCTTCAATTTAAATGACTTATGGTACAGAGACAATGCCTTCTGTGGAAATGTTCTGGAAGGCTCAATTATTAAAAGAAAAATGACTCTCAACTAGAATGTGTTATGCTTTTAGGTTTTAGTATTTGTATGTGCTCCATACTGAACTAGTTTTATACAGAGGGATTCCTATACTGATCAAATAATAACATACAATTAACATAGCTAATTAATTCTTTCTTCCCAGAAGGATTATGAGGGTTTGCGTTAACTAGCAGGGTGCTAGACTCCTAGAAGATATTTGAAAATATTTGTTGAGTGCTATGAAACCTGAAGAACTTGAAGAATTAAACCAATGAGCTGTAGCCTGTATACACCATTGCTGGTTGAGTTACTAGCAAACTTATATTTTTACAAACTCTTCTCTGAGAGATTTCTTCAGACGAGGAGTGTGTGTACACACACATGCTATTTTTCAAGAATATCTGTATTATCTACAAAAACAGAGGATGTAGAGGAAAATGTAAGAAATTTTTAAACAACGTGAGCTGATTTCATAACCTGTTTCTTCTAAAGAGCGGATTTTAGCATTTTCCTTACAGTAAGAGCCACTGGGCTGTGTTGCTGGCAGGTCACATGCTGTGTAGTCTGTTGAGAGTATTCACTGATATGCAGCCATGCTGACAGGACAGTGAGAGAATCATCAGGGAACGGAAACCAGACTGTGGCCCAACACCCACCTCTTCCTTGCCTGAACATATAAGGCTGGAAGTGAACAGCCTTATAAATGAGTAGTGTCTGCCTGCCTAGGATTTACACAGGAGGAGGAATAAGCGTGGCTGAATTCTTACATATGAGGTGTGTCTTCAGCTCATAAATAAAGCCCTGTGTCTCTCCTCACCTACTTCCAAGAGGTTCTTTGGCAGAATGCCTCTCTTGCTTTATGATTAGTCCAGGATGGATTATAGAAGCACTGACTTTTCAACAGCTAGAAAAAAAGAGAATGATGGAAATGGGAGAGGCAAGTAAATATCCTGACAATGAT